>NW_020956131.1:0-136557 GCF_003031625.1 Empidonax traillii | reverse complement strand
AACAGTTTCCAGTTAATTCAGTCTGTGTCTGATTCAGATTGTGAAGCCACAGATTCCTTTTTTAAAATACTTACTGTTTATTTTGCTCAATGGCCCTTACAATCCTAAAGGGCTCCTAAAACTAAAGAACTGGAAGAGAGCCTAGTCTGATCACTGAATAGACCCTATTGATGCTGGGTTGTGACTTACTTCCCCAATAAATAAAATACCATTTTCCCTGGAATACTCAGGTCCCTGCTCAGTGGGGTCAAGAGCAGCGGCACACAGAGCTAGGTGGTGAGTGCCAGCTGTAATTGTGTTTTGCATAAAGCGAATTTTATATCTGGAGCATACAAACTCTTCCAGTGCAAAATGTATTTTGCTGCAAAGCAGAAAGGAATAAATGTATTTAAATCAAGGAGGAACCAAAAAAGCAAAGAGAAAATTTAGATTTATTGCACTTACAGTGCCACAGAACTCAACTGTTGAGAATAAGTGTAGAGTGCTGGGAGTTTGTACTGTATGTCTTAGTCAACTACCTTTGGCAGAAAAGGCCTATGAAGGACTGTAATCTCATACACATATCTTAATTCCTTTAACACACGTAATGGTTTTGTGCATGAAAAAAGATGTTTGCAGTTTATTCTGGAGTTATCACTTATAGTAACCTTTTTAGTAGATGGGAAGTTTCAGTGAGACCTGAAATAATTGCAGGATGAAATCTTCCCAGTTCTGTACATATATTTGGTTAACTGTGGAACTCTGACTAAAATAAAAATAAAATTATATTAAAAAAATACAAACTTTGTTTCATTGTGAATTTCAATCACAAAGAGAAGAAGAATGAATTTACTGAATTCTGAAATCCTAAAACCTGTATATTTGGTCCCTGGGGAAAATGGAATAATAGTTATTACTTAAATATTTACATAGACTTTTTTCTCCTGATCTTGAATAAGGGTATGCCATGGTGTTCACAGCATATTCAAAAATCTGTAAATACATTAGTAGAGCTGTGGGCATTTAACTTTAGATGCACACGTTTTAGAACATCAGTGGTATTATGTAGCAATATCCTTGAGAACAAGGATCAGGATGTTTATGTTCTCACCTTCAATCTCCTACTTCACACTTGGGGGTTGCAGTGAATGCAAGCTGCCTCCCTTGTGGATATGAGAAGTTAATCCCTAGTCCTTTTGGCTATTCATACATATGCTAGATACTTTCTTAAACTGTTATTAAAAATATCTAAGCAATATCCAGGTGATGTAGGCATTACACATGCAGAGTTCTCCCAATTTGTAAACATTACATCTTCACAGTGAGTCAGTTCCCTAAGACACATTAACCAGTAAAGCTCATCAAACTAAGTTGAACTTGGAGCCAAAATCTGAATCTGACACTTAGGCCACTCTTCCACTGATTTCAAGATGAAATTTGGCTATTGGAGCTTGACTTCTAAATTTGCCTTTCCTTTTGTCCTCACCAATAATGGTAGCACCATTTTGGTACATATAACTGCAGACATAAAGAATATTAATTAGTTCCCTGACTACTTGACTGTGCCACCCAATCAGCATAAGGTCTCTCTGCTAATATTACTGTCTACACTTAATACTGTGTGATTTCTTTGACCATGAAACAACATACTTTTAAGAATTGCCTTTAGTGACTACCCTGAATCACTTGGGTGGTAATCCTTTATCACTCTTTTTCTCTCTAGATCTTCATTCTATGTATCTTTAATCTTTGAATTTAATCAGGAGCATCAGTGAATTAATTTTGCACTTTTAAAAATCATAGTTAACACAGAAAGAATGTAAAATTTAATTTTGGGACTACACAAAACACTCCCCTATTCTCTTTTCCTTTCTTTCTTTTTTTTTTTCTTTTGTATTTCTGCAGAAAAGTTCAGGCTTATGCTGATCTTTCTTTTGTTCAAATATAGTTTTCAGGGCAAAAAGAACAGATATTGAATTCCCTACCTGTACTAAGCTATTATTTTTCAGAATAAAATAAGTGTTGAATTACAGTAATACAAGAAGAACAGAATAATTAAATGAGAATAGTACATTAATACTTCTATGTTTATCTTCCAGACCACACAGAACAATTATGTTTCCTAAATCATAGGGGACCAGGGACATACTATTAAAGGAATAATTCTTCTCCATTTGCTTCACCATCTATTTGCAGCTCTAATAATTTGTATAGGGTACACAGAGGTCTTTATTGCACCTACAGGACTATTTTCATCCCAAGCCACTTAAACTGTAGCACCAGTAATGCAAAAAACTTACTTTGTGTTGCTTGATAAGCATCTGTAATCTTGAGAGACACATTTCTGCTTTTGACACTGCCTTTTGACATCTCATCACAATTACTTCAAGATTAAAAGCATGTGGATATAACCACTTTAGTATGCATATTTCCTACATTTAATTATCTAAGATTAAGTACGTGCTTTTGGCAAACATTTAACAATTACCTGAAATATTTCTTATATAAGAAACAAACAAAGAGATTGAAGAAATGTATAATGGCTTGTAACAGTAATCACACCACACAGCCTCAGAGGGTGTACTGTGCTTTTCATCTGTAAAAGAAATTACAAATGTGATCTGCTCATTAGTCCTGCTCTTAAATGATACTAAACAGTGAGTGAGACTGAGCTGGAGAACAGGATTGTACTGCCTTATTTACTGTTGGAATGGGCTCAGCTGATGGACAAAAATAATTCAAAAATATTGCCACTGTAACTCAAAAATGTTTAATCCTGTGTTTGTACCTTGTCCTTTATATCTCTACACCAAAACATTATTCATATTGATTCTTTCAGCTTATCTCTATCTTAATGGTTTCTTAATAGTTTGCAGAAGAAGAGAAAAAAAAATTACTTGATGAGAAGAAACACTTATTTTCTCAGTGGGAAGCACATGAAATAAGAAAGACATCAATCACTACCACCTTCTCTTCTTTATCTGGGAGCTATTTCTTCACTTGTACATACTTACAGAGCTGAATGTTGCTGCAGGCAATGTGAGACAGGAGCCTTGATTGTGATGCTCCACCCACAGACTGTACAGCAACAAACGAAAAGAAAGTTCTTCATCTTGTTCTTTGCTACCCTCATGCTATGGCACATTGTAACCTCCTTTGTAAGCCATGGAAGAGATCATGGAAGGAAAACAAAGCAGAGCCTTGAAAGACCCTCTTCTTTCTTTCTTGTGTTTCAAAGGATACATAATTTTTCTTCGAAATAAAGAAGTGTAACTGCTGCTCTCTGTAATCCATTTCTCTTGCCTCCCTTGGGAGGGGAAGAAGTAGATACTAAAGGTTTAGATATCATTTTAACTGCAGCTTAAAACAGCTACAGTGTAATTAGTCCAAACTATCACTGTGAGAAAGCACACACATTAGTCAAATAACACGTGACATTCCATGCTTAAACTTAAATATATGTGCTACCACCATGATCGTGCAACTCACGTGACAGTGGCTGATGAGACCTGTCCAGGACCAGGAGCAATGGGATCCAAGCCCCCACTGAGTATAAAAGAAGCCCTTAGGGAGCACTGATGACCAAGATTGCTGCCAACAGTGCATGATGCATCAGCAAGGGCTTGGTGTGGCAGTTCCAGCAGCGGTTCACATGAAAGGGAGCGCAGGAAGGAGGTTGAAGCCCTGCCAGCTTGACCAGGGAGTAATGGCATCCACCCAGCAGAAAGCCACGGCCTCTCTAGGCTCTGCACCCACCATGACTGACGCAGCTTCCCAGAGACAACTACAGAGGGAACTTGCTGATACCCAGGTGTCAGCAGCAGGATGTGGTGAAGGGATCAGGAACACAAGCAGTGGTCCACTCTATCCTTCATGTTGCAGGGAATTACGAGGGAAGAAACAGAAGGAGACAATGGATCAATACTTGGCTTCGAGCCTGGTGTCACTGGCAGAATTTAGGGATCTTTTGACCATGGGTCAGTTTAGAGAATACCAGGGCTGCTGGCAACAGATAGGGGTACACCTGCCTCAAATGGAGAAAAGGATCTTTGAACAGGACCCTGAGCTGGAAGACAAAGATAAGAAGTAGAATGAAGCCTCTATAATCCAGTAGGAAATGGTCAGCGACCTCCTACACCACTTCTATGGGGCCGGATAGAAGGTGCCCTGGTTTCAGCTAGGACAGAGTTAATTTTTTCACAGTAGCTGTGAGGGGGCAGACACTGGAGCTGTGTGAACTGGTCTAGGTTGCTATTCTATACCACTCACATCATCACCAGAGGGTGGAAGTAAGGAACTCTGGCTTCTGGGAAGAAGGGTATGGCTTCAGGTCAAACAAAATGTGGTAGGGTAGGGAATCTGTCAACCATTCATTGTCTCAGGGTCCAGCTTGGTTAGCATTTTTGAATGTAAATCACCCTCTCTTTGTATACTTGTTACTAGTATTATTGCTGTTACTATTCGTTTTCTTATCTCATTGCTATTTCCAGTAAATTGTTCTTATCTCAACCTGTGATCTCTACCTTTTGTTTCCCAACAGAGAGGGGTAAGGGAGTGGCTAATTTTTTTTTTTTTTAAGTGGGAGCACTAAATTGGGGAATACCATTTCTAAGCCATGACACATGGGTACTAAGGGAGCTGGCAGAGGAGCCCAGCAAGCCACTTTCAATCATTTACCAGCAGTCCTGGTTATCCAGGGAGGTCCTGAATGATGGATGGCTGAGGACCGGATGACTGAAAGTTAGCAAATATGACCCATCCATGAAAAGGGCCAGAAGTAGGATCCAGGGTACTACAGAACTGTCAACCTGACCTCAGTGCCAGGGAAGGTCATGTAGCAGATGTCATTACATGGCAATCCAAACTCCCAAGTCCCTTTCTGCCTGGCTGCTCTCCAACAACTCTGTCCCCAGCCTGCAGAGCTGCAGGGAGTTGTTGTGGCCAAAGTGCAGGACTCGACACTTGGCCTTGTTGAACCTCATCCCATTGGAATCAGACCAACTCTACAGCCTATCCAGGTCCCTCTGCAGAGCCCTCCTGCCTTCCAGCTGATCGACAACACCCCCCAGGCTCGGTGTCATCTGCAAATTTACTAATGGTGGACTCAATGCCCTCATCTAAACAGTCAATAAAGATACTAAACAGGACTGGTCCCAGCACTGATCCCTGGGGAACACCACTGGTGACCAGCCGCCAACTGGAATGCAGCCCCGTTCACCAGCACTCTCTGGGCCCAGCCCTTGAGCCAGTTCTTAACCCAGCACAGAGTGCCCTTGTCCAAGCCATGGGTTGCCAGCTTTTTTAGGAGTATATTATGGGAGACAGTGTCAAAGGCTTTGCTGAAGTCCAGATACACACACCCACAGCCTTCCCCTCATCCACCAGGAGGGTCGCCTGATCATAAAAGGAGATCAGGTTGGTCAGACAGGACCTGCCCCTCCTAAACCCATGTTGGCTGGGTCTGATCCCTTGCCCATCCTGTAGGTGCCATGTGATTGCACTCAGGATGATCTGCTCCATAACCTTGCCATGCACGGAGGTCAGGCTGACAGGCCTGTAGCTTCCTGGGTCCTCCTTCCGTTCCTTTTTGTGGATCAGCATGGCATTCGCCAACTTCCAATCATCTCGGACCTCCCCAGAGAGCCAGGACTGTTGGTAAATAATGGATAGCAGCTTGGCGAGCTCTTCCGCGAGCTCCCTTATCACCCTTAGGTGGATCCCATCTGGTCCCATGGACTTGTGTAGATCCAAGTGGCTCAGCAGGTCGTAAACTCTTTCCTCCTTTATTACTGGTCTAATATATATGCTAAATATATTCTCCAAGGGTCAGCTGACAACCTCTGTATAATATCTGCCAGGAATATGACAGCAATGAAGCCTGCAATCAGGCTTTAGGGTTCTTTGGCTTAAGGTTCCCTACAGAAAATTGAGCGAGTCTCAGCAGCGAAAAGGCCTTTTTCAATCCCAAGCAATGAGTTAAACAAATGTCTTTAAATTAAGAGAGCTTTGGCAGAGTTGTGGAATGGAGTAACTCATTCTTCTGTGGAGCTATCAGAGAACAGAGAGCAAATAGCATCCACCTTCCAGACCACCTCAGCAGCAGGAACAGCATAGTCCCTTCCCATCCTGTGAGTAGCTACTCAAAAAGAGTTCACTATAACCTTAGTCTCTCAAATGCTATGTTTATAAAGTTAAGTAAAGCAGTGGCAGACACGACCTTCAATGAAATGGTGTAGACTACCTACATTCAAACTCCACAGCAGTTGCCCTGAGTCTCTGAATTGCCTCTGTATGATGCAAAGTGCATCTCAATGCACTCTGTATGAGTGCTCCTGCGGCACTATGATCATACGATGCACTGTTTCAGTTCAAAGTCTCTGAAATAATGCTGGAGCTACATGCAGCCCATCAAACTGTTTTGTGGTGATTTTTTTTTTTTTTTTTTTTGTAACATGAAACTAGAGGTATTTGGATTGCACTGGAGGACTGTGGAGAGATACAAATCTGTCGTTTCTCTACTGCGCTTGCAATGGTCCGTAGCAGACACACTGGCCCTTAAACTGAACCCAGGGATTGCCTTGGAGTGTGTCAGTTGCTTAGTCCAAGCTATGCCTCTGAGTGTCACCTGACACTAAGAAGATAGTGTGCACTCAGTTCAGCAGCAGGGATGAATGACGGTGCTTCTCCCACAGTCTATTTTACTTAGGCCTATAGTCAGAGGAGTCAAACTGCTGAGTTGTTGCCCTCTTAGCATAGTCTCCTTCCAGAGCTACTCAAATCTAGCATCAGTTTCTCTGCAGAGGTCCCACAGGGGTTCTTACGCTCAGTTGCTTATGGTTGTGGTGCACCAGTTCCTGCTGACACTGTGTATTGCTTGGTTTGCCACTGGCTTGCTGTAGTCTGCAACTACTTTACTGGCTCTTAATTTTTAATCCAGTTTGGTGATACAAGCAGTCCACAAAAACCACACATCACAGAAGAAAGATATATTTGGCATCATTTCCTTCTTCTCAAATAACCTATTTCTCCAGAGTGGGGTCATCCTAGCAAAGCAGATTCAACATTTGTTTAATGCATAAACATATCCTTGTTGTTTGTCTCAATTCAGTTGTATTTCTTTCGTTAAACAGATCTTCCCATAGTAGTGTACTAGAGTGTTACAAAACCTACATACTCATGAGTGTACCCTGGCGCCAGCCCTTAGCTTGAGTCAGCTTCTGTGCTCTCCAGCAGGTATCTTCAGTGTTTTATTCATCCTAGGTCTGCCTTCCTAAAAGGAGCTTACTCTTTCTGCCCTTCTTCCTGGTTTGCGTGACTCCAATTTTGTATACCATGCCAACAATTCTTTAAAAAAGTGCACACTTCATATTTCCTATAAACAGCAATTTGCTCTGAGCAACACACATTTTTGAACCAGACATCAATTCAGCTGAAGCATGTATGAGCTCTTGTTGCCTTTTCAAATTAAGTGAAAAGATTTACAACATTTTGTGATAGTGAAGAGGTGATGTTCCTGATTCATACTGATTCAAATATTTACTCTATTGTGATTGGGCCTCCTGGCTCCATGAGGTTTGCTGGATATTCTCAACAAGTTCTCTTGTATAGCATCTAACTTCTGTGGGAGTTCTTGTGAAATTTGAATTACTCAAACATAAGAATTTGCAGTATCTGCACCCTTATAATGCCTGCCTAAATTAGCATGGCACCAAAAAAACTAAGCTTGCCAGCTTCTGCTATTCGCATTTTTGTTTTCCAATAGGTATAGAAATTTTTATCCCTGGCTCTCAATTCTTTAAGAAGATGGAAACAAAAGAGAGAAAACAGAGGGAATTCCCTTCTTAGTACATGTGAATTTCCAGATAATACCAGAGGACTGACATTTTTCATAAGCACTGTAACTTGAACAGACATTACAGCTATGAATGGTCCCATGCAGTGCAAAAATTATACCCCAGTCTTGCTCTTATGTTCCAAATTTCAGTTAAAACCATTTATATAGAGTCCATGGAACCCTATCATCAAAGCTAAAAAGGTAAACTCTTCATCACACAGGATTTAAAAGAATATTAGAATTTAATTTTGATTGATTCAGAACTCCTTTGTAAATTACTGGATTAAGTTAAAGAACAGACTTGCTATTAAACCTGGATTTGCGGTAAAATCAAGATCAAAAAGGATGTGATAAAATACTTCAGAATTTCACATAATTTAGGAATATTTTAGATGGGTCTCTTAAAGAGTGACCTTCTATTATTCCATATTTCAGGTTCAGAGAGCCCTTCTATTCATGTATTGACTACTAAAAGAATTATTTATTGTGAATTGTTCATGTTCCAAGTATCATATCTTTGCCAGTGTTCTTGCTAGTTACTGCAGATTCTTTTCTTTTGGTAAGGCCTTTGGTGTAAGCTGTGCAAGGTGGGGGAACGTTAAATTTATTTTTCAAAGTGAGCTTCTAAAAGAAGTGTGTTGTATTACAGTAGACAAGCACAATAATTAGGCAATAAATGGATGGAGAAATTAGTGACAATTGTATTTGTCTTAAAGAATAAAAAATGTTGTTAAAACATGTACATTTAAAAGGATGAAGGCAGCGTGCTAGGAAGTTTACATTCAGAAAACAAGAGTTTCAGGTAAATAAATTGGTTCTTATTCCTAGTGGGCATATTTCTTCTCACCATTTTCATGGTAAAGGCAACATGAAGCCAGTAAAGAAAGATCTGAGAATTGGTAAAATTAGGAAAATGCTTTTTAGGGATTTTTGAATCAGAGGCTTAAGGCTAATCAAAATCACATACAGACTTTATTAGGCAGATTATAATTGGACTTTCATGAGTGCACAAAGAGACTTGTCTGTTTGATCCCATGCCTTTTCCCTGTACCTGTAAAAAAGATGGCCACTGTCTCTTTCCCAGCACCCCCTGAGCAAAAGTGGGAAAGAGATCGTGGCCAGCAATGCTGTTTGCCCTAATAGAGGATGGGTGGGCTACAACTCTGTCTTATTTAAGATCAGCTTTGGGATTCAAGCTGTCATACAGTCTTATCATCCAAAGTGTATGGAAGTTGCCACTTACACACCAACTTTCCCAGTGAGTCAGATCTTACCTGACATCCCCCACCGATGGCCAGAGCCTAAGCTATAGCAGACTGTGTGTTAAAGTCACCATAAAATCCCATGTAAGTTTTTCACCAGTCATAGTGCCATAGCTTACAGAACAAGCTTTGAATAAGGGTTTTTATTTTTAGGCTCACATTAATGCCCATTAAACAAGGTCAACAGAAATCACTGCATTTCTAGAAAGAGCACTGCTCATTACCACTAATCACAAAAATGAATCATCTGCAAGCTGCTTGCACTTACAACTGTCTTGCTTAGCTTATTGGATGGCACGTTGCCTGCTCATGTGTTGTTTAGACGTAGTATAGGGAATAGGTGTCAGAAAAGATGATTTTACCAGGATAATTTAAATAGAACAACAACTGTTATCTTGTTAGCAGTAATTTCCCTCTTGGTGACTGAACAAGAAGGCATTATTCTCCCATGAAGCTTTCCAACCTGCTGGCACCTGCTCCCTTCTTCAGCATCATGAAGTTTAGTCAGTCAGGCTCCTGGACTATCTCTGAGTTGGGGCCCATTCTTGCCAGGGATACCAGAATATCAAGAACATGTTTTCATCTTATTCAAATTGAAATCACTGCTTTGATATCAAAGGCTAGGAAAGTATAGAAAGGGAAATGTTTCCTAGCCAGCAGCTTGTTTTTTTTTTTTTTTCCTCCTTTGTTTTTCTCTGGAGCTAGTTCTCCTTGAAGCATTTAATCTTTTCAGTGGGACAAAATGTTCTGAACTTTTCATATTAAATTTTTTCGATGTTTCATAAGACCCACCTAGAAGCAGATTTCTGAAAAAAGACTAGGCATACCCATTGCATATGTTTTTAAGCACTCTCAATCAGTTCTGAGGGATACACCGATTGTCACCTCCAAAAGAGGTCAAATAATTGCAGAAATTTGAGTTTAACTGTCCTTCCTGTCTATTTTCTTTTTTTTTACTTTTCAACGAAGTCAGAACTGTAAACATGAAAATAAACAATTCTTGCTCAGATTCTCATCATAGTGTAACACGGTCCAAACTACTTCTCAACTCCCACTCAGAATTCAGAAAACAGAGTATCTCACACAGAGCACCTGCCATCTTGCAAAATCGTGCCATATGTGATTATCTACAAGACTTATGCAGAGATATAACACCACACTTGAGACAGAAAGGAAGGTTTCCTCTTACCTCTGGTTAGCCACCGAATAAAAATTGTGCAGGTATCTCCATATCCCTTTCTACTTCTGCCTCTTTTTTTAATAATTGAAAAAGCATAAGATCTATCAGAAAAAGAAGACTGCAATTAGGTTAAAAATAATTCAGCAGGGATATGAAATATTGCAGTGTGTTAGCACTTTTACCTTTATAATCCAATCATATGTCTTGCAAATGTCATTTATTTAGGCATTTTAAGCATGTTCTGCTTTCAAACCCAAATGCAGATTTTTATTTTCTGTATCTCAGAAACTATGTTAAAGATATTTTGGTAAATTAGCTTCCATTTCAGTTAGCAAATTTGTCCATAAAGTGTTCAAGTATCCAAGTTTACTATCAAAGCTCATCTAATGGAGTTATGCAAACTTTTAAAGAAGATCCAGAGGGAGGCACTATTTTGGTTTTTTGCTTTTTTGTTTGTTTGTTTGTTTGTTTCATAAACTGCAGGAGTAAATGCTCTTAAGTATATGTATTTAAAGGGCTGACTGAAATATGGGAAAATTCATTACTTTTTTCCTAAAAGTGATTTGACTTGTTGTCTTTATGCTGGAGAAAGAAAAAGCCCTGCTAGGTTTTTTTTAACAGTAACTGCCACCAAAACTGACTTCTCAGGAGAATTCATTAAAGTTTTTCCTCACATTTATTCTAAAGAAAGTTAAAGAAATAAAAATGCTATACTTGGGATAATAAGAATGAATAGTACTATTCATAATAATCTTCATATCTATAGTGCATTTGCATATGAACAATAGGCATCTAATATTTTCGGCTGCTTTCTTTATTCTCTCTCCTCTTTGTGTTTGGGAAATGTCAGTGTTTTGAGTTTTTATGTCTCAGATGACTAGCTAAGTACTTGTATAACTAATCTGAAATATTTTAGAGGTTCTGGAAATCAGATGTACTGACCAACTGGAAAATTTCTTGGAGTGTGGCTGTCATAACAACCACAGAAGACTAATTAATTCAAATAATTTAAAAATAAAAGACAGGTACAGCCTTTATTGTAGCCCCAAAGATGCACTAAATTATCAGCTGGAAGTAGTGTTAATAGGGACCTGAGTTAATTGACTGAAATGAACAAGACTTGACATGCATCTTGAAATTTTAGAATAATTCTCTAGTGCTATTCATGCTGATGACAGAAAACTTCCTGGATGTTCTGCTCCTAATAAATACTATTTAAGTCATCTGAAGTTATTCCTGGTAGAATGTTCTATTTCTAAATTTAAACAGCTTAAGCAGATGTCCTAAGCACGAAGGAAGACCTGCTCAAATAGATCATGAAAAGTCCCAAATGTGCAACTATGTTAATTCCATAACTCAGGGAGAGGAAAATAATACAAATTGGTCTTTGAAAGAATGGGAAGGTAATGTGGCTGCTGACCTGCAAACAGAATAAGGCTTTTGATTTTAATGACAATTTTAATGATATTTTTGTTAACACTGCTTTCACTCTGCTTGAAACTTTTCCAGACTCACCTCCCATAAGCGTACAAGAGCACAGGGCTTTTAAAACAAAGAGAATTAACAAAATGGAAGTCTGTAAACTACATCAGTGCTAAATTGCACTGGTAGGTGGAAACATGAATCCAGTCTTGCGTATTACAGAGGAGGTGAGAAAGGCAGCACAGTTTCTTTAATCTCACGCTTTCTCTTTCTGCTTATAAGAAGATCCCAAGTGGTTTTCTCACAAAAAGACATCCAGTTCTTTCCAACTGGTTTCTATTTTTTTCCTAGGGAATGAGGCAAGTGGGAGGAAAGAATACAGCATTGTTCTGCATGGACCATAATTTTTTCAGCAAAACTGTTTTGCCCCATAAAACACAGCGTCTTCAAGCCTTAAACATTTTGTGAAAATACATCAGTTTAGAGTCAGAGGTTCCCTGGCATCGTCAGGAAGGAAATAAATTTTCAGAGGAGGTGAATTATCATCCAAAGAGACCAGGGGCAAGTTTGAAATGGAAATTTATATGTTGCAATTCTCAGTGTTACTGTTGGTGGCCTGGTGCCAGCCTCAGGTATAGAGCAGTTTCAGGAGTAGCATTTGCACCACTGGTTCGGGCACACACACTTTCCTTGTACCAAATGTACAGGGATCTGGAGATGCTGAGGAGGTGGGAGTGAGTCAGTAAAGATGCTGGAGGTGCCTGTTTCAGGAGGCATACAATGCTTTAGGACACAGGTGAAGTGCCTCACCTATTTTCCCCTAATGTTAAATTATTCAAAATGCTATTTTTTTAACGAGTTTCACCTCCATGGGAATACAAGAAGAGTGGAAGTGCTCACCTTGCTTGATTTAAACTTTATGTAACACAAACCAACTGCAAACAATTTTCAGCAAAACAAAACTACATCTCTGTGTTGGGTAGTCCTTGGCTGGCCATTAGGTACCCACCAATCCATTCTATCACTCCCCTTCCTCAAATAGATGGAGGAAGAATATGATGAGAGCATCACAGGTTGAGCCATACAGTCTGATGCCAAAACTAAAGGAGGAAAGAGGGGTAGGTTAAAAAAAAAAAAAAAAAAAAAAAAAAAAAAAAAAAAAAAAAAAAAAAAAAAAAAAAAAAAAAAAAAAAAAAAAAAAAAAAAAAAAAAAAAAAGGAACTAAATGAAACCAACAAAAACTAAAAAACAAAACACAAACAAAACTACAAACAAACAACCCTCCAACCCCAAACAAACAAACAAAAAGAAAAAATAAGAGGTGCATCAAATCTGGGGAGGGCCAGGACCAAGGACCATTCATTTGACCATATGCTCTGACTGATGAATGGCTGACAGCCTGGAAAGGATGAGTAGCTGAAGTTCCTGCTTTCCAGCACAAATTCTCTTGTGTTCCTTCAATCCACCCCACCAGGTTTCTGTATTCCCCTCTGTTGGCATGGCTGAGGAATGGAAAGGAGGGGGTGAGTCACTGGTGATGGGCAGATGCACAGAAAGTGTGCAGTGAAGACTTGCCACAGAGTAAATACGCTCTCCTGTGCTCCCCAGAGCATTGCAGCTCACCTCCCCATCTCTGCATTGCTTGGGCTTGCTTCTTTACACAGCTCAGGGAATGACTTATATCTCATGTTGGCTAGTGATGGCTGAAGGCACACTCGTGGGCACCAGGATGGTTGGACACACAGCACCACCCAGCCAAGCAGACACAACCAGTGCCAACATCTGTCCGAAAGTGAACAAGGCAGGTTAAATGAAGCTTGGAGCAACCTGGTCTAATGGAAGGTGTCCCTGCCCATGTGTTGAAACTAGATGATCTTTTATGTCCCTTCCAACCCAAACCATTCTGTAATTCTATGATCCTAAAAGTATTTCTCACTCTGAAGGTGTCCATATCAATCAGCCCCTGTGCTCTGAGGTGGGTGGAAAGTGAATTTGTATTGGGAATTTGTGGTCATCTCTGTCAGCAGCTTCTACATCAGCAGTTTGGCATTAGAAATCCAGGTTTAATTGGTGGATAGCCTGCCAGTCACATTTACAAAATACACAGGAGGTACTTTTAAATTCTTGCATTCTTGAAACACTTGTGATATTTTTCATTTATCTTTTAGCCTATCGCTTTCCTATTACTTGAATAAAAGAAGTGGGAGGATGAAAAAGAGAACAGCAAGGGCTCGAGGATCTCGTTATAAATACACAGAGCATCATTTGTAGGTGGTGATATAAAAAATTACAAGAAATGTTCCCCTCTGTTAGTGTATATAGGTATGCCTGGTCAAAGTCTGCCACTACAAAAAACAGGAATATAACCCCATTGCTGAACATCATTATCCTTCTTTCTGCAAAAGTTTCATTAGTAAGTCTGATTTTGAATTCCTAGCATCTTTCCGAGTGTTTTTGGCTGTCTCAAGAATTAATTTATCAGTTGCTGGGTTCTGCAATCACATGCTCATTACAGCTAAGATTGCATTGGAAAGTTGTTGTCTGAGTTACTTTATCTGTACTTTAGTTCTTCTCTCTGTGTATAAGTCATAAGTCAATCTGAATTGTGAGCTGTTGCTTGTTTTAAAACAAAGCAAACCACCTGGATGGTTTTAGTCTCATTCTTCTCCTCTGGCTTTTCAGACCACTGTGAAATTTTCACACCTTGTTTCTCATTTTTTAGGGATTTGTGTCCTGTTTTGTTGGGGTTTTTTTGTGTTTTGTTTTGTTTTGTTTTTTTTTTTCCTCACAAAATTGGTGACATTTTATCCTCAGGAATAAGTTAGTCAGAAGTAAAAAAAACTTAGTCCTCCAAACAGCAGCTCACTAGAACATCAGATAAGTATCAGAATAAATCTATTGAAGTGGTTTACCAGTACTGAAATGTTCAACTCTCAGTTCAAATACAAGAAACCTTGTATCACTTTAAGAATATCCAGGAGAATATAGGACTGTTTGGAAAGGCATTTTTGCAATGAGGTATTGATTCTGAGGAAGTTTTTGCAATAGGTTTATGAGATACAAGGCATTCTAGTCACTCTAGTCACTCTAGATAGGAATAGAGATCTGAAATGAAAACCTGGTATTGATCTAAAAGAGACAGTTTTGGTAGGGTGCCATTTTTGAAACCAAAAGGTAGTGTATTATTCCAGTGCAAAATACAAACCAACTTCCAGACCTTAAGAGCTCATGAAATTACCTGACTCTTAGTTGCTAATGAGTTACACATCAAGAGAGACTCATATGGTTTTGAAGATTAGATGGTCTTTTACTCATTCTTCATAATAGAGTGTGTTCTCTGAAGAGGGGAATCCCTAAATGGCAAGAAGCAGTGGTTTCATCTCTGTCACAGTTTTTACACAAGAGGGCTAGTGATGCATTGTTCTTATTCTCTAGGCAATGGCACCTTGAAGGCAGTGGAAGATTAAATTATCTACTAAAAGCATTCTGAAGTTCAAGGCTGGCTATGAGCCTGGGCAAAACACATTTCTCCCCAGGAATACAGGTTGTTGGGGCATCAATTTAGCATAGGCACTGCTGACTAATTCTCCTGTTTCTGAACCCTGGAAAGCCTGGCTGCTGCTGCTGTCTCTGCAAACGAAATGTGCAAATATGCATGGAATGTGCAAAATAGGCTGTCCTTGGAGAAGAGTGGGGGCACAGGATGGAGCACACTCTTCCAACAGCACCAGCAGTTGCTGTGTCTACCTCTCTGCAAGGATCTGGAAAGAGCAGGACCAGCAAGATGGATTTCTCAGGGCTCTCACATTCCCTCTGGCTCCCTCAGCTTTTCCTGTGCCAGGAGCAGGAGCATCACAGTTTTGTATCAGGTCAATCAAATTCAACTTTCTGTGCTTTCCTGAGAAAACACAGGCAGCTCTGATAAAAACCTAACATGATCATTAGAGACAAAAATTGTGTGGTAGGTTGACCCCAGCTAGCAGCTAAGCTTCCACCCAGTTGCTCACTCACTTACTCACTTTCCCACAGCAGGATGGGGGAGAGAATCACAGGGCCAAAGCGTGGAAAATTCATGGGCTGAGATAAAAAAAGTTTGCTAAGTAAAAAAAAAAAAAAAAAAAAAAAAAAAAAAAAAAAAAAAAAAAAAAAGAAAACAAAAGCAGATAATATAAAGGCAATCACTCACCAGCAGACTGGTGTTCCCTGGTCTCAGACAACGGCTACATCCCTGGGCTGTAACACTGAGCACGATGCTACATGGGATGGAACATCTCTTTGGTCAGTTTGGGTCATCTGTCCTGACTGAGTCCCCTCCCAGAAACTTGTGCACCCTCAGCCTACAATAGTTAAACCCCTGGTGTGTTATCTGGTCACAAATCTAAAACACAGCACTCCATGGTCTGTTATGAAGACAGTTAATCCCATCCCAGACCACTTAGGAACTGAAAGGGGAATTTTCAGGGAGGCATTTCTCAAGGCTAGTAAGCAGAAAAAAAGGTAGTTTAGGCCAAAAGCTTAAAATGGGGTTAAAATAAAGTTGAAACATGGTTTTTACTGCATTTGGCAATACTGAGTGCTTCTTATGGACCAGAATGTCACAAAGCATTTTCTTACATTTTTTTCTTTGTAAAGTTTGAATGCACTGAAATATACTTTTGTTGGCAGTTGGGAATTGGACCAAAATTTATGAGCTTAATTTAGTGTTTAAAATATTTATACATTATATATATATATATATATAATAAATATTATGTAAATAATATTTATTTGCAAATATTTATTTTGTTTCCCTTACTGACGTGGCAGATTTTACAACCTTTATGTCCTCTTTATCCAAAACTGAAAATATTATCACTAATAAAGATGCTTTTATTTTTGCATATGGTTATTTCAAATTTTTCTTTATTTATTTTTAAATAATGTGATAAAACATTTGGAAAACTTATTTTTTCTCACCTCTGAGATTTTTTGATGTGTGTTTTTCTTGAGGTTTACATCTCTCTCCAAAACACTGTAAGATGTAGTGTGGACATACATCGTAGTAAATAAATGAACAAACTCTTTGCATCAGGCACTTAACATCACGACAATCCACTCACTTGTCTCTTGAAAAATTCACCAATAGCATCACTGACATCATGATTTGTTATTTCCCTTTCCTGGTAAATATTTAAGAAGGGTGCTGAAAAAAGAATTCTGACTTTTCTTAAAGGAAAAGGTGTTAAAAAATTTCCAAGCCCCCAACAGGCATTAACCCCTTTATTTCAAGCCTGTGTAGGTGGCATTACTCTCAAAGTAAGGTTTTTATTCTTCAAAATGTGTTTGAACAGGAGCTCTCTTTGGGGACCATTTTAAGGCAATGAAACCAAGTTAAGTCTTGACAACTTAGCTAACTATGGATGGGCACATCCCAGGGACAAAGGCAATTCTTTCTGCTTAGTCTATCTTTTGAAGCTCTCTCTCTTCTTCTAATCTTCTGGCAATACTCTAGCTGTCACCTTGGAGTAAATCTTGCAAAGATTTTTTTCCCAGAATAGAAATAAAACCTGGTGTTCCTTAAGAGTGGAGAAATGGTATGCAGGTAGGCAGCTAGCAGGAGCTGGCATTGTTCCTGACTGTGCTTTGCCTCAATTGAGGGATGCTGCATGCTCAGGGACTGTCAGTACAACTTCTCCTAGGAGCTTTAAATTGCTTAAGGTCTCCTAAAATCCAATTGCAGGGGCTAATTTTCTTCTATTTGAGTGTGCAAGCTGAAACAAAGCACCCAGACTCTGCTGAAGGCACAGCTAAGTTCTTAGCTTCAAATCCTAACAATTCTGTGTGGCAGATTTAAACAGAAATGCCACTCAAGATAAGTTGTAAAAACTATATCCCTTTGAAAAACTTCCAAATACTTAAATGTGGGATAAAACTTTTTCTGATTAACCTGCTTTATCCAGGATCCGAATCTCATCCCATGTAATTTCATATCTTACTAGTACACAGTTTTGGTCTAGGGGAAAGGCACTGCACTGTCACTGCAGAGACCCGAGTTCGATTCCCGGTCGGGGCCCCTCCCTGGGCAGATGGAGCTCGTTAGCCCTGTAAGGCAATCCATCTACGTCCTGAGGACCTCGCTGCCACCGTCCAAGCGTGCTTGGCCCTGGCAGATGAACCTCAGGATTAAAGGGTGGGCTCAGTTCCGCGCACACTGTGTCTCACCTAAAAAAAAATCCAATGCGCAGGCTGGAAGGTGTAAAAACCTTCCCCGGTTCTTCGTTTGCGAAGACTGGCCATTATATTAGTACACAGTTTTGTAGAAATCTCTTGGGGAAAAACCAGCCTGTTATCAAGTCTGTAAGGGTCCATTAGGAAAAAATAGGAAATTTTTCCTATTTTTTCAATTGCTTCAGTAGAAAAGGCATTTTGCCTCTCTTTTTATATGTCATAAGTAACTATCATGAGGATGATTAATATACTTTGCCAATAAAGTTTCAACTGTCTTACTTTAATGAGCATTAATAACATGTTTGTGTCATTACTTGAGACCTAAGACACTTTTTATTATTTGTCATAGAGTCCAATCAAACTATTTTAGTCATCACGAACCACTGACTTAGCTGTGGAAAAGAGCATACTTTTTAAAATGTGATGGCATATTAGTGTAGAAACATGTGGAAGCACACTGAGGACGTTGTATCGAGAAATAACTTTTCCATGCTCTAAAGCAAAGCAAGATACTGTCTACATTACGTACCTAATGGAACAAAGTATGTTTATTTATTATGTAAATTCTTCCAATTTGAAATGCTTCCTCAAAATGGCTGTTATGGACCATGCACTAGAAGAAGAAGAAAATGAGTGAAAGGGATCACATTTCTTTTCATAGCACTGGGAGAAGACGTGTAAAGGTAAAAGGTAGAAGTGTCATTTTGGACAACATGCCTGAGAAGTAGGAGAGGTGAAGGAAATGAACAAATCTCTGCACTCAGCAGTGTTTTCTTTGTCCCCTGAACATGGGAATATCTAAGAATTACCATATGGTTCATCCATCCCAGTGTCTAGCCATTAAGAGGAGTTGAGTGAAGGGCATAGGAACAAAACTGTGGGAGTCATCCCTTTCCTGTTTCTGGCAGTCACTTGTTTAACACTTGTTTATGAGACTTAAAAGTGTGTCTCCTCTTTGTATGTGATGTAAAAGGCTTCAAAATTAATAGATGCTTTGTTAAGTGTTGCTTTTCATAAGAAGGCACAAAGTTCATTGCAATTGCAATTCTGGTGCTGGTGGATTTGTTTAATTAGTTTGGAAAAAAACTAAACAAAACACAGCCATTAAATCTTTTTTTATTTTCTGGTAATGGGCTATATGAGTGAAATATTAGTCATTATTTTCATCTTCATCATTATATAATGAATTATGAACAATTAGGTTTGGGGTTTTTTGCTTGCTTGTTAGCCCCACCTCCCAGTAAATGCCTTATGGAACTTTCCTAATAAGGGAAGCTGAGAACTTAAAACATCTCTGTAAGCACAAATCTTTCTATATGCTCCATATTACAGATTTATTTTCTTTCCATTTTTATTCTGATGCTTGTTTGACCACTCTGTTCTTCTACTGTATGATGTTACTGAGCTATTGGTGAGACTTGCAACATCAGTGAAATGGGGTAAACAAGGAAAAAAATTCTGTTCCTATGGAGAAAAAATTTCATCTGCAAAACATCAGATCCCTAAAGACTGTATGAATATATACAAGCTCCTCTGGAATGGTGGTTTTGCATGTACAATACAATTACCACACCAGCTTGTCACGTTTCATTTACTATAACTAGCATTTACCATTTAGACTGTGGCAGTGCTTAGTCTGCAGAGGCATTCTGCTAACACAGGGCAGAGTAATACTGTAAAAAAATTTAAAACAAATCAGAGAAAAATAATCAGTTGCACTGTAAATGCAGATAACACATAGCAAATATTAAGTCTGAAACAATATTAATTTTGTTAGGAATTAAAGGAATATTATAAATATTATAATAGGAATATTATAAATATTATTAGGAATATTATAAATATTCCATGTCTGAAATGTGAATTTCACCCCAGCTACTTAATTTTCCACAATCCCTTAGTATGACTTGAGAGCAATTTGCTGTCCAAATGATTGCTTTATCATGTTCTTTTCCATATACCTTTAGGACTTGCTTATCATATCTATTTTAAAATGTCACTTGCTGTGTCTTCTTTTATAGGTCTCTGGTCAGGTTTGCCAGCTTACTTGGCCCTCAGTGCTCATGCTGCTGTAACAATAGTTGTGGTTCCCACTGTCTCTGCCAAGTGGGTCTGCGTTTGGGATGACTACAGGCTTTTAGGGATATCTAGTCAGCAGCCTAATTAGCCTACAGCCTGCAGAAAGATGAGTGCTGCTGCTGCTGCTGCTTTTTGAAATCAAAACCTTCTTTAGCTACTTAAGTTGACATATTGAAGTGCATTTATAATTAAAATAACAGACAAGCACTTGGTATTTCAAGCAACATCATACTAGGTTGCTTTTTTCTATAACAATTAAATTTATTTCCCTAAATATTCCTCTCTAAATGTTCATATTATAATCATGAAAATTACAACCACCTAACTGCAGCATCACTACCAGTCACTCTGTGTTAAATATTGACTTACTGAAGGTTCACAGAGTGATTTTTCTGAAGCCTTTGCAATGTATCAAAGCTTTTTTAAAAAAATTACCATATCTGAACAAGACTTTAAATGGAAAGAGAGTAGATTCTTTACTGTGAGGGTGGTGAGGTATAGGAACAGTTTGTGCACAGAAGCTGTGGATGCCCCATCCCTGGAAGTGTCCAAGGCCAGGTTGGATGGGACTTTGAGCAACCTGATCTAGTGGAAGGTGTCCCTGCCCATGGCAGGGGAGCTGGAACTAGATGATCTTCAAGGTCCCTTCCAACCTAAACCAATCTATGACTTTATGATTTATTTTTATTGCAATTCTAAAGGACCTGAGTAAAATAAAGAGAAAAGTTTCTCTTCAATGTGTTGTAAAATTCAGTATTGTGTGGGGTTTTTAAAATTATTTGATTATGGAATGAAAGAATATTTTTCAAGATCTCCATATTTACCTGGAAAATTATGCAAGTTTAACATCTATCAGAAATAGAAAAAAATGTGATTTCTGAAAATACACCAAGATCCTTTCCATCTGGTTCATAGGTTTCTAGCTACTATCATTAACATTATTCATGGAATAAGAGTATAATTTATGGAGTAATATTTTTGGAAATATTATTCATGGAATAGGAACAACTTGTGTGCAATTGTTTTTGCTCATTCAAGGAAAAGTGCCTTTCTGATTAGATCCCAAACTATGTCACATACTTGCATGATGGCACATTACAAGGTCACATTAGAGACTTGCTGAAAGTAGCCAGAAGGCAGCGTGTTATTTGCTCTAGCATTTGATTCAGTGGCAGGTTTATCGTTTTAAGGTTAAGCTGGAGAGATACTTGCAAATATTCTGTGATTCTTAATTCACTTGCCAAGCTTTCCTTTTCTCATCTTGCTCAAAATCTGGCAAGGTTGTGCAGAAAAGAAATAGGGGACCTTCTTGGTAACCAGCCGATTATGAGTGAGCAAAGTGCCCTTGCAACAAAAGCCAGCAGCCTCCTGGGCTGCATGAGGAGGGAAGCATTGCCATCAGGTGGAGGAAGGTGATCTTCTTCCTCTACTAAGCACTGGTAAAAGACATATGTCATGCTGGGTCCATTTCTGGCTCTTGAGTAAAAGAGAAACATAAACATACTGGAGCAAGTCAGTGATGTGCTGGTAAAATGACGGAGTGTTTGGAGCAGGAGGAGGCTGAGAGCACCAGAACTATTGAACACCTATGGCACTGTGACTCTCAGTTAAGAGAGAATGTATCTGTTTGGGCTAATTTGGGAATATGCCCTTACATTGATGTTTCTTTCTACACCTCCTCTGTCTTTTCTTTCAACCCTTCTGATATTTCCACAAAAAGGATCATATTCAAAGAAGCTACAGAGACTAATGTGTTTTGAGGGAAGAATTATTTTAACAGGGATGCTCCATGTCCTTCCTTGAGTACTGCAACTAATTAACAGATCTCTGATTCACTTCTCTGAGACTAGAAGCTACCTTCTTCCAGCATGAAAATGCTTTTGTTTTACATAGAATATAATATTCATTGTGTCCCTACCCTCATAAATTCCTTGATATTCTTCCTAGCTTTCTGAGATTTATTTATATACTTTATCACGTGGAAGTCTTTTGACTTCTGCTTAACAAAGTCATCATCAATGTTCTCTGGCCCTGATGCCAAATTATAAAGGCCAAATGTGTCACATTCATCTCTAGGTCTCTTCTTGGGCCCTTCCAGACCTACAGACCTGACTTTCTCAGTTGGGAAGGGAGTTTTTATTTTATTTTATTTTTCACTGAAGTATTGCTAGGATTTTGTTGCAGCCCTTTGGAGGAAAGTTGGTTAATGTAATACATTCAGGTCATGGCTGAAGACTGTATGAATCTTTGGTGGTGATAAGCTTTCCAGAGTAGTGTTGGAGGATTGTGTAGGGTGGGCAAAAGGACAAGGGGCAATGGGCAGAAAATAATGCACAGGAACTTCCACCTGAACATGAAGAAGAACATCTGTACTCTGAGGGTGACTGAGCACTGGAACAGGCTGCCTGGAGAAATCGTGGAGTCTCCTTCTGTGGAGATATTCAGAAGCTGTCTTGACACAATACTGAGTAACATGCTCTAGGGGACCCTAGAGGCAAAGAGGTGGGACTAGATGACCTCCAGTGGTCCCTTCCAAACTTACCCACTGCACCCACTGAAACCCACTGCAGCTCTTGGTGCCTACTGGAAATAGTTCTTGATCCCTTGTGTCCCCCAAACTATGCCTAGCATTGCCCACAGATTGCTAGTCAACCTAGATCAAAACTGCCATGATGCAGGAGAACAGCCTTCTGGACAATCAGTAATCTGGAGTCACTCTCCAGCCTTGTTTTCATTGTCAGCAAAGAAGGCGTGTCAACAAATGGAGCTTGTATTGGAGTATTAGAAAAGGGTTTTTTTAAAAGTAGTGTTTCCAATGATCTCCTGTAGTAAAAGGGACTACCGAGTTTTCCCATTGCTTCTTAAAGACTCTGCACATTTGACATGTAACTCCTGTGAGCTTCAGATTAATTTCATATTCAAGCAGTAAACTCAAACAATCTCAGGCTGATTTTTATCTGCACTCCAGTGGTGCAGATAGAACATGGATGTTGACTGCTGTTGCAATTAAAATTGTTTTTTCATAATTTATCAACATGGGTATATAATTGGTTATACACAAGAATGAAGACAAATAAGTCATAGAAAATTAGTTACATCTGAATAAAAGTATAAAAAAATTTTAAAAAATGTAAAACATAGATCTAAACCCAAAATCAGTGACTGGAGATATTTCTAAATTAAAGGGTACTGACAATACTCAGTATTTATTTCAACTGAATTTGATTTTCCTAGAAAATTGCTCCACTGAGTTTAGAGATTGATTTAGACCAAAATCTGAAACCATGTCCACTTTTTGATTTTCCTTTCAAATTGCTGTTTCTGGATAGATTTAATTGTTGAGTATTTGATGGATAGGTTTTACTTCTAGTTTGTCGGGGGTTTTAATATAATTTTAATTTCCTTTTTAACATTTTGAAATGTTATCTGATGTATTTATTCTCATAAAAAAGAAGAAACTAGTTATCAAATAAAAAGAGAAAGAAAAATAAGCATTTACCTAGCACACTTAACTAAACTAACTTGCTTTACCATATTGACTAGCATCTTTGGAATTCAGAGGAAAGAAATTAATAAATTTCATGGTTTATATTTGTGATGACAGGTTTATTTTGAAACATAAAGGACCAGATTTGTGGCTTTCTTTGTCATGCCCTCAAAATGAAGGAATCACTTGTTTAGTTAAAAAGTTATGGTTATATTCTGATACTCCTGGGCTTCGAACTGCACTTGGAACACTTTTTCAGCCTATGCTCTCCTACTAATAAATTGATCCTTGTGCTGGAAATTAGGTAGTTATAAGTGTGATCACCTCATTACTGTATGTAAATGTTAATTTCTTTTCTTGCAAAGAGATGTATCTGCTCACTCTGAAGTTTCAGCAAGACTGGAGTGGAAAGCTTGTACTGCTGAGTCTCAGCAAGGCTGTCCAAAGACTGGACTTGGAAAATGCTTTTATTCTGCTTAGAGCTCTGGCAAACAGTTAAAGCACCTACAGAAAAACCACATCCCAGGCTTCTGCTGTTGCATAAAGGGGCTGAGATCAGATAAGTGCAAGGGAATAACAGACAAAAAAAAGTGATAAGAATTCTACAGGCTTTAATTTCCTTTCAATATATTTTTTTTTTGGTCCAAACTGTAGCTAAATTTAAAATTCAAACTGTAGCTAAATTTAAAATTCCAACCTAGAGCAATGGGCTGGTAGATTTGCCTACATTGTATTGTTTGAGTCTTCAAGAACTGATCTGGAACAAGCACTCTAGTAAAGAAGTATAATTTATATTGTCAGGAGGAGGATCAAGAGTATATGTGTACTAGAGACAGGTGGAAAAAAAGACAGTGTGCCAGACTTCTGGAATTCTTTCAGAATATTCAGAAGGGTGATATTTACTTTACAAAAAGACAGGAGGGAGATAAGGGAGACATTTCCTACTCTGTTGGTTACTGCTCTCCCACAGAGACTGTCTTTGTGACTGTGTTTAAGTTGCTGGGTTAGAGCCAGGCTGGCAGATCATGCCTAACTTGTCAAAACCCTGATGTGTCTGCCTCTTCAAGATCTGTACAGCTCTAGTTGTCAGTGTTTAAGAAAGGTGAATTCAGATCAAGACAGGTATAGAGACAGGCTATTGTGATGCTTGGACAAATTGGGAGTCTAAGGAAAAATGGTAATAGTAGAAGGTCTTGAATTATGCAACAAAGGAAAAGAAAGACTGAAAGGATATGCTTTTTGTCCTTAAACACACTGAGAAGGACACCAGGCACGGAAAAGAGCTACTTGAGGACATTTTCGGACAAGAAGATATATATGTTTAAAAGAACCATGAATAGATTTAAGTGGGAAGTTCAATGGATATTCTTAATTCTCAGAGTATTGCAATGCAGGAACAACCTTTCACTTTGAAAAGTTGTGTAAACAAGCTAACCCATTTTAGATGAAGTTTGATCAATTATGAAAAGGATTGTGCAATGTAGTTTCCTGCAAATCTGTCTTTAGGCACTGGCAACAACAGTAGGCAGTTATTTAGCTTATCAGATTTATTTACAGGGATTGGGAAGAAGAAAATTCAGCTCCAAACCTTATGAAGTACTAAACCCCTAATGCATCCTGTCTTGGCTTTTGGCTTTCTATGGCCTTAAATACTAAAAGCTTCCTGACAAGCAGAAGAAACAAACTAGTGCCTTAATACCTACCACCAGTTTTGCTCTCAGTGGTATCTGACAAGACCTCCAGGGTGGATCAGTGTCATAACACAGCATTTCCAACATGCACCCCAGCTTCCTTTTCCCTCATTGCCATGATTTTCACACAAAACTCAAAGGTATGCGCAGTCTTGCCACTGCAAACCTGAGAGGGGTCTATTGACATCAATAGTAAAGTCTGCCTAAGAGAAGCTGTGTGCACATATGTGCATGCACCTCTACTTGTTGTCTCAAGTTTAAGGGCATCTTACTTGCAGAGTGACAACTCCTCAGTTCTCCAGCAAAACAGGTTTATCAGCCTTAGCGACACAATCATTGGGATCCAGCAAGGGCCAATTTGACCTGTGGCTGCCAGTGTGCATGCCCACAGAGCAACAGTCTTGATATGAAAGAAGATGATATTAATTAAGCAAATTAGACTGCTGACAGAGACGGAAGATGTTCCTGTCCCCATCACAGATCATGTCTGTTTTCCATTATTTAACGGTGTCTCATTCAAAGTAGCAACTCAGGTGTCACCTCAAGGAGTTTGCCACCATCATGACTTGATAATATAAGTCGTTTTCCAGTCAAAGATTTCTAAATAGTTTGGAAAAATATTAATTTCCTGTGAGTTTCTCTTCTCCTATAGAATGAATTAAAACCTATTTTGTATTATTTCTGTTGAGGGAAATTCCCTAATAATACTGAAGTACTCCAACATGAAGGGCCTTGAGGGGAAGCCATAAGAGGAGCAGCTGAGTCTGTTCAGCCTGGAGAAGAGGAGACTGAGAGGAGATTTCATTGCAGTTACAACTTTGTGAGTGGAAGAGGATGGGCAGGCACTGATCTCTTCTCTATGATGACCAGTGACAGGATGCGAGGGAATGGCCTGAAGTTGTGTCAGGGGAGGCTTAGGTTGGATACTACAGAAAGGTTTTTTACCCAAAGGGGGCTTGGGCACTGGAACAGGCTCCCCAGAGAAGAGGTCAAAGCATGATGCCTGACAGAGTTCAAGAAGTGTTTGGACAATGCTCTCAGGCACATGATCTGACTCTTGGAGTTGTCCAGTACAGGTGAGGAGTTGGACTCGATCCTTGTGGGTCCCTTCCAACTCAGAAGTGAGTCTGTTACGTGGTAGTATTTGAAAGGTGAGTATGAGTAGTGAAGGGTGCTTTTCAAAAGGCATTTCTTTTGGTAGAAGAGCTAGCTTTTACAAAAGCTTGGTCCTTGGTCTCTGCTCTTGTTCACATGTTTTCAGTTTACATTGTCCTAACTGCTGGGAAGTTGCACAGTGAGTCACACTGGGGTTTGGGCAGGGTTAGAAGGAGGACGTGAAAACGTGAATGCATTTGCTGAACTGTTTCACTATGTGGCTGCACAGAAAGCTGGAGTAGGAACGAGTGAAGGAAGGAACAGTAGCTGCTTAAATGAGACTGCTGCTTAAAGAATTACTTGTTAAGATACAGCCTGAGGTGTAATTGAACTGTTCAGTAGGAAAATTATCTGTGGGCTAAGAGAGCAGTAGAGCAGGACAGTCTGCAGAAAAATTCTTATTCCTATGAAAAGGGTGTGTTAGAGGTTAGTTAAGAGCTACGTTGGCAGCAAATTAAGCAAATGGTGCTCTAAAGACTGAGTAAAGACAATTTCAATGAAATATTAAATCATTGCCAGAAAATAGGATACATCAGTGTACACATTATTTATGGCAGAGGTAAATTATATGTCCTTCTAGAAAATGGAATGAAAAAGTAGCAATTGAAAGATGCCTTGAGGATTCCAGATACAGATACTGTCAGTAGAATTTGGGTAGTATGTTGTGTATGGATAACTGGCATCAGTGCATTTCACACAGAAGCACAATTACTGTTAATCATATAACGAATGTCTCTGGCATTCAATTTTATCTATTTCTTCATCTTCCTGAGAATTATTTAGGAAACACAGGCTGGTATTTCATGCAGGAATTTCAGTACTGGGCTTGGTATGAGCAAGACACAAGCTTTCTTTAAAACAATTACTCAAGAAGCCAGAGAACAGTTATCAGATTAACTGTCCCTTAAAAATAACAATTCTGTGAATAATGATTAAAATCACCCTTTATAAAACAGTCACTTCTTTTGGGTAAACAGTTCTGTGAGTCTAACTGCATGTAATTCACCAGTAGATACATAATTATAACTGTACATCCCACAATGACTTCATGTGTGGTAAATGTCATGCAGGAAATGAACAAAGAAATAGGATTATATTAGAAATGAAGTGTAACTACAGCATCTTAAAATCACTTCTTGAAATTATGACTCTCTGGTCTGTACATTGCAGAAGTTTGACAATCCAGGTTATAACTTGGAAAATTATTTCTACGCCTCTGTTTTATGTAAATTACATTCTCTTCTGGGCTCAGCAGTTTTGGCACATTTTATCACCCTGAGTAGGTTGGAGTTTGTTAGTTTTCTTTGCTTAAACTGGAGGCTGGAGTTTTTTTATGAGTACTCCAGTAGCACATTAGGCATTTTTTTCTGCTCATTTAAAATGACTTATCATAACAAAGACAGAAGTGAGGTAGGTCTCTTGTAACTGTGCAAGGACCCCACAGGACTAGAATATTTTATGAAATGGTTTCTGACAGTTTGGTACATTCTCAATAAGAAAGAAGCAGCATGCACCAGTGCCGTACCTAAGGGCCTAATGGTTTAGTATTTAGAGGCATTAACTAGTTTGGTGCACTGAGGTTCAATTCATATCACAAGTTATGGCTTTGAACAGTGAAGAACATTTTAAATATATACTGTCAGGAAATCAGTGTTTCAGACAGCAAACACCTTAAGCTAGGTAGCCAGGTACAAAATGGTAGTCTGCTTTAGAGACAACGTTAGGTTTGTGGAGGAACATTTTTGGAAGTCATTTGCAGCCTACTGTTAATAGGTAAAGCCTTCAAAAGCACAAGTTAGGAGTTAAGATAAAGGAGCAACACTTTTTAGGGATCATATTATTCATTCGCAGGTCCTTCTTAACTAGTCTTATAGAGAGGCTGGTTTGAGTGAGGGATGTGCTGTACCAAGGATGGAATGCAGTTTACAAACCCTTCCACTAATTCCTGGAAGGGGTGAACTTTGATAGCTTTGTAGAAGTGCAAGAACTGCCTGAACATGTGGTGACGACTCCAGTAGTAAACAAAGCAGGCCAAGGGTTGCTGTCTGTCCCTGAGGCCACCTGGCACTGAGGCCACAGGACTGAATTTTCTTACAACCCAAACAAAGAGGCTGCATCAGTACTGCAGGATATGGTCACCTGCTCATTGTAACCCTAAGATCATACCTAGGAGAAATGCCAGCTGGGCTGGGGAAAATCCATAGAGTATTCTAGCAAATTATTGGTGTGAACAACTACATGCCAACATGTAGACAGATCCCCTGGCCCTGTTTGTATATTGGTGCAGACTCAGCCAAAGACTACAGTGGAGCAGATGCCTAGAAACAGTAGAAACACAGACCGCAAAGAGGGCATCTGAGGCAGTAGATATATTTAGGTATGGACTGAATAAATCACTTCCACACGGAGGTTTGCAGGATTAGGCATAAGTTTAGGTTTAAAAAAAAAACCAGGGGTCAAACCTTAAATGATGTTCATGAGACCTTAGAAAAGCAAGTAAACTCCAAGTGTTCAGACATATTTTCCTTTTTAATGAGAAGGATTGATTTAGTAAAGTGTTAATGACATTTAAAGTGACAGATGACTGCTACATTTTCTTTCTTGTCTCCTACTGAATATCTGCTGAGATTTATGGTATATAATTGGCAAATATCTTCTAAAAGCAAGATGATAAACAAATATATGTGAATCACCAACCCACATACAACCTATCAACAGGATAGTGCTGCATCAGATCATTTTTCAAAACCTACAGTACTTCACAGACATCAAATGATCATGGTACCTTAAGGGTGAAAAAAGGTTTGTTCAAGGTTGTGGCAAATTTTGAATGTGTCTTTTGTTTCAAAGGTCATCTTTTCAAGTTTTATTTTACATCCTTATTATCTATTATAGACCAGTCTATAAATAGAATCTTGATATCTATGCTCCAACAAATATTTATGGGGTTTAGCAGGAGAGAGTCAAAGGTGATGGTCTGCTCATATGATGTTCCTAATGAATTTGACCAGACTTTGTCATAAATAATGAATAGTCTTCATAGAACACTTGAGAGAAAATCTAAGAAATGTTATACAATTTATTTTTGCAGTAGCCAATGTTAGTCTGTAACAGTGCTACTGAACTCCATTACAATGTTGTTAAAAGAGCAGAGTTCAAAAGCAGACATTTTGTGAAAGCCAAAAGCATTCTGTTGTCACAGAATAAGAAATACATCTCTAGAAGTAAAACAGTTCCTTTAATTAATTAACAGTTCCTTTAGTTAATTTAAAAAAAAAAAAAAAAAAGAGAGAGAGAGAGATCAGAACACTTGATGATTATATTTGTTTATTTAACAATGTATATGTTTAAATGTTTACTGGTCAAAATAAAGTCTAAGAGTGTCACGAACTTTTGTAACAGACCAAATCTTAAACTCATCATCACAGTTTGTGCCTTATGCCAGAATGAAGTCCAGACTGATGTGTTTGGTTACTCAGTGAAAAGTTGTATCTAGAAGACAGTCATGCAGATTTTTTTGCAGTGCCCAAGAGATAAATTCTCTTTCTATTGCTTTCATTGAATTACTGCCTCATAAGAAAAGTTCAGATGTCTTCCTGTGCTGAGTATCTTAATGGCTCTAGTATGTAAAAATGATGATCATCAATGAATTTCACAAAGCTTTCAAAAAAGAGCCTGTTCTGTTATTTACATCAATTCCAAATGTGATTGATGGATAGAAATAAATCTTCCAGTACACCTCCTCATAAGCATGTGCTATGAGTTGTTTACTTAATAATTGTTTATTGAAGTTCTTTGTATTGCTGAGCTTCAGCTATTAAGAAGGACAAGACTACTCACACTGGTATAGCATCTGTTGGGTTGTGCAAAACCCTACATACTTTTATTTTTGTCATAGAACTGCCTGCAAAATGTTGATTTTATTTGCATATAAAAACCTGACAAGTGCTGTTTCATAAAGTGGTCATCTTTTTACTATTGATTTGTATCCTTCTACTTGTGTGAATTGTGTGTGTGTGATCAGGTTACCGAAGACATGCTAAATTAAAAGATACATATACTAAATATATATATATATATATTTCTCACAAAAACACATAAAGCTGTGGCTAGGTCTGCTATGAAAACAAAGCACTGTCTTCTGTTTTGCTTTAGATGGAAGCTGCCGTATTTTTGGTACCTTGTCAGAGAACTATCCAGCAAAATTGCGTTCCAAAGGGTGAGGCTGCCTCCACAAGCTCTGGGCAAATTCCTGGGAGATAGTTTAGCAGCACATACCTGTTTGGTATGTTTGGTCTGCTTGCCAGCTGTCCAACACAAGTAAGAGAGTGCAAGGAAGGTGATGCATTTTAACTTATAAATTAGAGCAAGCAGTCACAGTATACTCTGAAAATTGGCTTCACCAGAAACCTTTTTTAACTGATCAGGTACTTCAAATGTTTTGAGTGTGGAAAGATACAGTTTATTTCTAGAAGATTTGATTTCTTTTTTTCTTACTATATATTTAATGTAATTGCTAATATCCAGTGAATAAAATGATGTTATTTTACCAATATTTATATTTCAATGTTATCTCTAAAATAAATAATTCAATCCAGTATGCTAGGTTTTGGGTTGTTTCCAACAGATAGTTTACAAAGACACAGAAAGATTTGTTAGTAACAACTTCCAGCTATGAAAAATTACCAGTTTATAAAATACTATCTTTAAGTTTTGCCAGGTATAAATACTGAACATTATGAATTTTACAGAATTACAGATTTAAAAAAAAATAAATTATTTTAAGATCAGTACTGCCAAAAACTGCAGAGAATTTTTTTGCTTTCCCAAACACTATGGAATTTGAAACACTGTCAGTGGAAGGCCCAATGCAAGCTTTGATGTGTAGACATCTTTATTTCTTTACGAATTAAAAGAATTCTAATATACTTTTAAGAGAAAGTGATCACTAACAGATTCTCATGTACATTATTCAGAATAATGTTACTCCTAACATGCATGCAAACTAATAATTTTGGAAGAGATATAACATGCAGTGCTTTGGGTACATGGATTGGTGACAGTCCAGTATTGCAGAATGGAAGGTGATTCCTTTCTAAACTGTTATAGATTGAGCTTTGCTGAGGGATTCCTCCCCAAAAATCCCTGAAGGGAAATGAAATCTCTCAGTCGCCCTGAGTCACTTGCCGTTTGTCAGGCCAATAACCTCCCTTTCCCTCAGTGCGAAGGATCATCACGTGACACATCAATGCTCCAACTGTTATACTGATCTGAAAGTCTGATTTGCACAATCTGGATTTGACTTCAGTCTCAGTGTGGTTCTACGCTGTTGAATCTCCTCATTCTCTTGATGCCACTGGAATGACTCCGAGATCACATTAGATTATGCCAGTAAATAAAAACAAATGTTTGGTCAGCTTCTGCTCACAGTGAACATGTTGTGAACCTAGGATTGATCCAGTGTAACCCTCACTTCATTTAAAAGAGTGGCCTTGTTATCAATGTCATACACGTACATATGTGAGACATCTAACAGTCAGTTCTGTAGTTTTATCAAATTTTTAATCCTGCTTCTTTTCAATTATTATTCTTATACCAATTGCAAACTGCTAACCTATAAGTATTGTTGTCATCTTGTTAATCTTCCTAGTGCAATACTAATGCTCCTTGAATCTTTGAGATTTATCTGATACTTTGAGATTCATTGTAAATTAATACAGAGATATCTTCAGGTTACTGGATGATTCAACACTTTCAGGGATTTGGTTAATTTTATAATTTTTATCCCCAGAAGATGTTTCTCACTGTTCTTGACATAACATATTACATCATTCTCAGGTGGAGAAGAATTTAATACAGGACTTTGGGTTATCACTGAAAACCTGACCACACACCAAAACTAGGCATAAGGATGGAATCTGTTGGTGGAGCTGATTGTAGCAAGTTCTGCTTCAGGAGCTGCAGCTTATACTGAATGGGTGGAGACTGTCAAGGAGCGTGAATGGTGGTTTCCTCCACATACGTGGAATAAAGGGGAATCCCACCAGACATTCTTGCTCTTTTGTGTGTCTCTTGGAACCAGATGTGTGTCTATTACAACCAGATGTCTGCTCTTCTCTAGGACTTTAAGTCTGTTTTCTATCATCAGGTTCATTTTTCTGTCCCAGGAACGTCTGAACACCAGTTGCATGGAGAAAAAGCAAGACGAAGTAGCAGTATAAACACATTTCAAAGTTATGACTTAATAGACCTTATAAAGACCTGATGGGATGAATCATCTAGCAGGAACATTTTTATAAACAGTAGAATTTGTTCAGGACAGGTAGACACAGAAAAAGATGTAGGTGTTACCTTATGTGCTACTGTACATGCAGGCATCACTTGTTCTGAGGTTAAGAATAAAAAGGGTCAGACTGTCTCATTATTTCTGAGAAAAATTTAAAGGAGAAAAAGTGTTGTCACTCTGATGGGAGTCAATAGGCAGCCACCTATCAAGAAATTCACATGATGACTCTTTTGTAAGCAGAATTATCCAAACCTCAGTACTCAGTGCCATCAGCATACTTTGATTTCAAAAATCTCCACATTGGGGAGGGAATATAGTTGCCCTCAGGTATTCTGGCTAAATTTTAAAAAGTTCTAGTGGAAATTTTCTATATAGAATTTGTAGAATGCAAAGAGAGATGACACTTTCCAAATACGATTCTCCTAATTTGGTAGAGCCTGAAGGAAAAAGTAACAGTTAAAAGAAACTCAGGCACTTCATGAGTGATCATGAAGCAGCAGAATTCATGACAAACAGGAAGAGCTGCAACGTGCTTCAGCAGAGCAGATTATAGAAATTCAGAGAACTGGTAAGTGAGATCCTGTGGGAGACAATTCTGAGAGAGAGTTAAGCACAGTAGGCAGATCTTTAAAGGAACTATGTTAAATGCAAGTTTATGCAAAACTATGCAAAAGAAAACTATGCAAAATTGCAAGTTATGACAGTGCGGAGGAAGGGTAAGAGCTGTAGATCACTCGCCAAGGAAAAGAATTTAAAGAAAGATGAATGGATGAAAATATGAGGCCAAAGAGAGGAAGTCAAAAGCAGAGAAACCATGTGGTGCATAGGTCATGTTTCCTTCTCAGGGTGTCAGTGCACCAACGGGTAGAGGAAGCTAAGGAGACTTGGTCCATTTCTCTGCAGAGTGAAGGACTTTTGTAAACAATGTCTGGAAAGACAATAGATTTAGGTCTTTCTTTTTTTCACTCGAAAGGTCAGCTGTGAGCAGATGGTATCATAATAAAAAGGGCAAGAAATTAAAAGGAGAAAGAAAACACGTGAAGTTATGTGAGTGAACAATCTATTTTGTGATCAGCTAGTTCAAAATACTCTGAAAATCTAGAATAAAGTAGATTATCTTATCTTTTAAAAAAATAGAAAAGAGAGGTTAAAATTGTAACCCAGGTAATTTCAATTCCTGCAGAAATAGTGGAAAAATAATTAACATACTGGTTGTGAATATTTAGAAAATAGCACAAAAAGAGAAAGGAGTGGTCAATAAAAACCATGTCAAGCCAAAATAATACCATTCTGTTACAGGATAATGTTTCACATGGCTCCATAAAAACAGTTGATGTCACATCTTGATTTTAATGAAACGTCTCTGGACATGGTCTCCTAGAAAACTCTCATAAGTAAGCTAGGAACATATGGTCTAAATGAAAAGGCTGCAAAGGAAAGATATTAAAATACAGCAATACATTGAGTGGGTTTCTTTCAGGAATCTGTCCTTGTTCCAGAATTAGTTGATATTTTCTTCAATGACTTGGTTGATGGAAAAGGAAGGGGGCTTATTATACTTGCAAATGATACCTTGTTAGGAGGAAATGCAGGTAGAGAATTAAAACTCAAAATACTTGTGATAATTTAGCAAAGAGATCTGAGGCAAACCAGGATGTAATTCAATAAGAAAAAGAATGTGGATCTGTACCTGTACAACACTAGCCCTCTATCCAAGCACAGGCAAAAGCTGATCCTGTAGTTGTCATATGCTTTTGCAGAAAGGGACTGAGGACCTCATAAAAAATTATGAGATGAACGTGAGTTGGTAAAACCAGGCATCTGTGAAAAAGCACTTGCCATCTGCACTGTGGTGATAACTTTGGAGGAAAGGAAATCAGTTTACAGCTCTCTGGCCTTCCTGCCTGCCCTGGTTTTACCCAACCTCCTGCTGCTCCTTGCAGTTTGGTGTTGGGGGGTGGTGAGCTCCTGTGACACCTCAGGCTGCTGGTATTCTCATGAGCAACTTATGCATTATCTCCTTTTGCTTCTGATCTACTAAAGTCCTGAACCTTTTTAATTTAGATCTGTTAATCAATTGGAAAACATGCCATCCTTATGCGATAGCTTAGTCCTACCTACGAGTGGTAGCATCCTGTAATTGTCCTACTGGGTAGCAACATCACTAGTGTGTATTACAAACAGAGCTTTGGAACTGCATTCAGATTCACTAAAAAGCCCACAGCATTTTGTAAAAAGTGAGTCATTTCACTTTTAGAGCTACTTAAAACTTTTTGTAAGGAGTTTGCTCCTTTTTTTTCTGTTCAAGACTTGTCCTTGAGCAGTTATTTACCCTCACCTTCCATAGCTGTATTCCTTATCTAGACCTGACCTTTATGTAGTTTCTGGAACCACATTCTGGCTCAAAGACTATTTCCAGGCATTTCAATCCCCAAAACACCACCATGGTTAAGTGTTATTTTCAGGAAGAGGGTGGGAGAACTGATAATAGAGAGTGTCACACTGCAATTCAGCAACAGCTGAGCTGTCACTGGGGCGGACTGCTCCAAACTCTAGCAAACCCTTTCACCAGGTAGGTACACTTCAAAAATATGAGATATTTTGAGGGATGCTGCCACTGCCATTTCCCACCTATATAATAGTAACAGAAGTGAGATAAGGTTTCACAATACTGCTGATATCTGAAGGGTTACTGTACCACACCAGATTGGAGCATGTTCTGTTTGTGAAATATAGTGTACAGCAAATATTTTCAGGGAAGTTTGGGGGGTATTTATGAATTAAATTGGAATTATTTTGTATTTCCTTTGTTTCTCTCAAAAATATGGTCTAGTTGCAGCACAGTTAAACAAGTCTATCTCTGAAGAGGAAATAATGTGTTATAATGGGAGAAAGCACTTTGCTATGTGACCAAGTCACTGTAAAAGGCATTAACTTATCCACCCTAGACCTTAAATCTCAGAGCTACAGCCTACAACAGAAATGGATTTGACTTCTAAGTTCTGAGGAACTCAGGCCTTACAAATGGATTTAGCATTACTAAATCACATTAAATCATCCATTTCAAGTCCTCAAGCTCATGTCATGTCTTTTGGAAAAAACATATATTTTATAAGAAAACGAGAAATACTTTTTCTGGTAAATTACTCCTCTAATTTTGTTATATTATTATCATTTTAGATCTGGAAGCATTTGGATGCAGCTTAAGAGGTTGGGAAGTTATATTAATCAGAGATGACAGATTGGTGGGCAGATGAGATCAAGTGTTAACATGAATTGATGTCATGTAACCCTGAAATTTAAGGTACTGTCAAACTGTGTAGTTAGTATATCGAAAGGGCATTTACAAACCAGTATATCCAAAGGAAGCAGATGTTTTAATACCATTTTCTTTTTTATTTCGATGTTCTGTTTGTAGAATGGGAATCAAAAGCATTCAGTAACTGTATGAAAGACTTAGAGGAAATCTGTACATTTTTCATGACTGTGAAAATGTATTTATTGTTGCAGCAGGTGCTTGAAAGCAGCACACCCATAAAAACTTTCTGACTTCCAAGAGTCTGCAACCTGCCAGGTTGGTCACTCCGTGGTGGAGTCCATATAATGAACTGCCACCTACAACCAGCATAAAGATTTGTGCAACAGGCTTGAATCTTCCACTTTCCCCCAGTGTGTTTCTGCGCATTTCTCCAGCTGGAAGGATAATTAATAAATAGATGTGGTGTAGGGGACTGAACTAACTTGCTTAAGGAAAAAGACTACACAGAGATATTTTTACATTTTGAGACAGGTTGCCAATAGCTAAACCCAATAAAAAGTAATATGTTTTTATTCCAGTCATGATAAGAGTTACAACAACAATTTCATTTGTCATGGGAGGTCTGACTATTTTTTTCCTTTAGATAAAGACGAATAAGAACTAGAGTTACACATTTTATTAAATAGAGGAACATAATTGTTTTGTTCTCTGGTTTAGGAGGACAGATGGAATGTAAAACAGGGCAGGTGAAGGAGGCTTAAACACAAATTTGTAACAATAACTTAAAAGTCAGGTTCCAAACCTGTAAGTACGAGCTATGTGATAGAAACAAATGATAGCTCTGTGGCACATTTGAGCTAGATATTGGATATAAAACAGCAATCAAATGTCTGCAGAGCAGCTGCTTGCCTGTCTATAAGACATCTGGCTCTTTTCCTCAGCTCAGGAAGAACTTGCTGCTGCAGCCAACTGTTGTGTTTCAGAGACCTGTTTTATTTTCCAGCATCAAATATAAGTGCAATGTGATACAAAGCAATTTCCCTTTTTAAATTGCTTAGAATTTTTTTTGGTTACTTTTCTGTGGAGCTCTACCGCAGAAAGCTCTGCTTCTTCAGCTGCCCTTCCTATTTACCCTGATCTACTAGTCAGGCATGATCATTGTAATTGGCACAGGTTTCCTGCCTTTAAAAGGCCTGCTACTTTGTCTTAATGGTGCTTCTATTATTTAACACAGGACAGGGAAAGATCACGTTAAATGTTGCTTTATGAGCCAAATGCAGCTGCCTAAATGCTGAGGAGTCAGGAGGCTGTAGCTCCTGTTCGTGTGCGCAGCTCTGCCTGTCAGTGCTGTCTCCTGGTGCCCTCCCTGTAGCCTCAAGCTACAAGGCAGTTTTCTTTATACCTTTCCTCATTTCTCACCCTCCTGAGGAATGCTGAAGTGTTGATAAAGACAACACAGAGGCATTCTTTTTCGAGAGATACACAGAGAAACAAAGCTACCACAAAGCTATAGCTCACAAGCTAAAAATCGGCCATTTTTCCCCTAGAAATATATAAAATTTGATTTACTCTTTAATATGAGGTAAATGGAATTCACTTCTGTCTTTCTGAAAACCACTGAGCTAGCTGGAAAGTCAAAAAGTCTTCCACTTCTATTTTCTATTTTCCTTTTCCTGTTTTCAAGTGTTTCATGAAGCACCCCTTGACAGAGAATGAAGCAGAATTGTTCCAGGATGGTTGGTATACATAGCTTAACTTTTTTTTTGTGAAGTTTTAGGAGTTAGCTGAGGTATAATCTGGCATTCTGTGTATCTATGTAAAAATCAAACCACATTTTTTTATCTGTTAGGGAGTTCATTTTCTTTCTTTCTTTCTTTCTTTCTTTCTTTCTTTCTTTCTTTCTTGCTTTCTTGCTTTCTTGCTTTCTTGCTTGCTTTCTTTTTCTTTCTTTCTTTCTTTCTTTCTTTCTTTCTTTCTTTCTTGCTTTCTTTCTTTCTTTCTTTCTTTCTTTCTTGCTTTCTTTCTTTCTTTCTTCCTTCCTTCCTCTCTTCCTTTCTTCCTTTCTTTCCATCTTTTCTTTCAGAAAAAGAAGTGGGAATTCATTCATTGTCATCTACTGATGACTTTTTACCTTAAGACATGATCCTTAACATGATCTTTACACTTGCTGTCCACTTCTGGTTTATAAATTTTGATTTATCTACAACATGGAGAAGCGAACTATATGCTTGCAAAGTAATACCTTGGTGATGCGTCACAAAACATGCACCAAATTCACGTTCGGTACTGCTAAAATGAAGACCTTAGTAAATTCACTCCTAAGTTATTGCTTTAAATTTTCCATCAAGGTATAATAGCATATTAATTCAGAAAATGAGATAACAGATTATATAAGGAGTTACTCAGCTATGTTATATTAGTCTGTAAGGCTTGCTTTAGAATGAGAGAGAAGCTGTAGCTATAGCAGAAAAAAGTTTCTCTTTTCACAGCATTTGGTCTGAAGCCTATTTGCTTTGGAAACTTTCACCTTGATTGTGGTGCAATGGGAGGAGTTTTCACAGAAGGCAATTAATTTTAATCAAAACCATCATCCCTTTCAGCAAAAAAAAAGGTATGTTTAAGTAGTTTTGAAGAAAGTGTGTACCCTTTTGTCCTTTAAAAATACATAATCTGATTTGGCAGGGTGCATTTGTGGTGTCTCTGTAATAGATTTTCTATTAAATTTATTTAAATACTCCCATCCTTGAGAAAATAAGCTAGATGAGTTGGTTTGAGACATTCATTAAAACCAACTCCAAAATACGTTTTATATGAAAAATGGCTTTGCTACTGAGAATGATTGGTATGTCAAGAATTTCATTTCAGGCAACATTTTTGTTATTAGAACAAGCTTCTGTTGTCTACACAGGGGTTTTGTTCAGAAAGATATAAGGCAAGATATGAAAAAAGCATCCTTCCAGTGTTCTTATCTACTATGCAATACTTCTATTGTAAGCATAGATAATAACAATTCTAATATTTTTTTCATTTCCTTGGGTGCTGCTTCTTACTCACATCTTATAATGGTCCTTCTGATTTTACTGCTGCTTCTCTGGGGGCTAGAAAAATAATCAAAGCTTGTTTTTCAGTGTGCAGTGTACTTGTTTATTGAAACCTTAGAACTGGATGACTTAAAGGTGATCTTTTAAATCCCTTTTTGCCTTTTTGTATTTCCTGTGTAAAATATAAAGACTATCACATTAACACATGTTTTTCTTATTGTTTTCTGCATCATTAAATCTTGACAAAACATTTCTCTTCCGTTTCCTTTTGAAAGAATACCAGTTTTTGAAAAGAGTGGAAGGAGGGAGGCTTGAAGCAGGTCACAGCCTTTGGTGACATAATCATACCAGTCCTCTCAAACTATCCCAAGAGCCAAATCATCTATAGATTGGAAGGAAAATGAGAATCCAATTAAAGTCAAAATAAACAGACTCATAGTTTGTTCAGTGGGTTTCTGTGTTTTCTGTTGTGTTTTGTTCTTGTTTATATCCTCTCCCACCCTTGCCCTTCTGGAAACTTTATTATTTCTCTTTTTTGGTACACTGATAAGCAAATTTTAAAATTCTCTCAAATCAGTACAACTCTTCAGTGATCAACTGTGTAGGACCATGGGTTTCACTGGGTAGCAGAAACATGTTTCTCTCCACCTTGGAAGACATCTACCATACTTTATTACTACAGTGACTATTTTTACACAACCATTGCTTCCTGAACCGCAAACACGTTCCCAGAGACTGTTTGCATATGCCAGCAACAGATAAAGTTAACAAAACTGAGGAAACTAAGGAATGCTGGTAACACACTGGATGGTGCTTGCTCTCTCATTTCTATTTTTGATTGCTTTTTTTAAAGTTGTCCTACCCCATCCTGACAAAACCAACCAAACAAAACCTGACTAAAACATAAAATGAAAGTGTATGATGCTTGCTGGGAGATAAAATACCTGATTATTGTATGTTCCCTCTAACAATGGGCTGAGGAGGCAGTGATCATCAAAAGTTCATCACAGCTATTGGAAGGGAAGCACCATGCTTCACCACCTGATCACAGGAGCTCTCTGGATCTACTGTGAAATCATTACATAGTAGCCCACAGCAACAAGTGTTTTTCTTAATGCATTTTTTGCCTTGTCTAGTGTGGTACATAAAGTACAGTGCAGCCAATAGCAGGTAAAATACCTGGAGCTTCTTCAAACCCAGCAATTGTTTGGACAACATTAGACAAGGCACCCTAGAAGCAAAAGACACCAAAATATGATGAAAGGGGAAGCTGGGATGACCTTGCTGGTCAGTGTCTCCTTTCAGGTCAATGTTAAACACAGCAAGGAAGGGAACAGAGACCAACTACTAATACTCTGCATGTCAGCTGAGTTGGATATTGTGTTCTGAGGGGATGTCTGGGAGCATGTTTTAAATATTCCTCTACCCTATCTCTAACCAACAAGATCCTGTAATTTTCAACCACTTCCCTGCTTGCCTGTCGCTGAATGTCAACAGTAGGTACAGCTGGCACACACAGAATTTGAAGCATTTAAGGGATGTGCTGGAAGTTTATTATAATTTGCAGTTGAACTTGATTATTTTAAGGTCATTTCTCTTCTGTACAAAATCAGTTTTCCTTGCTCCCATTTTTACTTTAACATTTGTTCAAACTAAAATAATTATGGAGTTATTAAGTATGGGGAAAGAAATTATTTTCATGCACCAACGACCACAGAATTAGTAAACAGTTGAGGTCAGAAGAGACTTCTGGAAATCATTTGGTCCAACCCTCTTCTCAGTCAGGTTCACCTAGAGCATGTTGCCCAGGACCATGACCAGACAGCTTTTGGATATCTCCAAGGATGGAGACTTGAAAACATCTCAGGGCAACCTGTGCCAATGATCACTCACTCTCACAGTAAAAAAGTATTTCCTAATGTTTAGATGAAATCTCCTATGTTGCAGTTTGTGCCTATTGCCTCTTGTCCTGTCAATTAAAAATAATGTAATATCATGCAGTGAAATAAGTAGATGGAAACTAATTCATGTATTTCATTGTAGTGTCCAACTGAAGCATGTAGCACACAAGAGTATCTGGCAAAATCACTCGTTCATTTCTGGAAAAGAAATGAAATTGCACACTGAAACCTCCTCAGAACTGTCATCCACTCACAGATGCAGGGTTTAGTGTTGGAAATGTCTTTAATTTGAAAACAGTGAAATACTACCTTCAGTCAACTTGACTAGCATCATTCTTCCAGCATTCAGTCTTCAAACCCACAAATCTCTGCAGCAAGTACCCCATAAATCTTTAAAAATGAGCAGTAGGTACGACCTGCTGCTTTTAATTCTCTTTCAGCCTTTGCTGAGCTGCTGTCCTTTTCATTGCTGCTACAGCTACTTAATTTTCCTCCATTACATAACCAGTTGTTCAGGTTTTATTATGATCATTATTCATCAATTTTTTCGTCTCTCTTGAAAGGTGGAAGATAATAGCCATGTCATAGTGACGCAGCGCTAACTCCAGACACCAACCCTTTCAATGTCATGGTTGAATCACTGCAGGTAGAATGCTGGTGGTGGCTGTGCCACAGGTGGAGTGGGTGACATGGGAAGCCCATGATGGATATAAAAAGGGCTGCAACAGCCTGGGCTGGCAGGGGCTGGTCCCCATGGCAATGGGGAGTGGCCACTTCTCCTGTCTAACACACCTGGATGCCTGGACAGGTACTGAACCAGACCACGACAGATTCCTCCCCTCTCCCTCCTCTGGCACTCAGGTGGAGAATGTTGCAAGTTTGTGAAACAACGTGGACATAAGAATAAGAAAAAACAAACAGCCCTAGTCTGTACCCCTGACTATCACGGTCCTACAGGCACCTGGAAGGTCTTTTTGACGTTGGACAAAGGGAGCTTCACACCAGTCACTCTTCGTACTCATCGTGGTCTTACAAGGAGCTGGAAGGTCCCCAGAGCCACAGTTAATGAAGTTCCTCACCACCCACCTTTTCTGAGTGAAGCTTACTGTAAAGTTCCTGAGACATGAACCCACTGGCTGCTTTTGTGATGTCTTTTTACGGGACAACTTTTGAGGCTTTTCCTTTTGCACAGCGATTGCTAAAAGATGCCCCACTATCAGGTTTTTCCATATAGACCAGGTCCTCAAGCATGAGGACTCTCCTTTCAATATCTTTCACACAATTCCTATTCTCCTTTTTGGTCATATCTCTCCAATTGTAAAGAGCAACTTTAGCTGATAGCAAAATTGCCTTTTTTTGATCCCCCCCCCTCCCCCCATCCCGGTCAGGATCTCTTGCCATTCCCTTTTGTTACATGCTCTTTGTTTAGTGGGAAAGGGCAGATTAGGGACTCTGACCTGAGTAATTCAAGGTTACTTTTGGAAAACCTGCTAAGACAGAAAATAGGCAGGCTGTTTTGTTCTTCCTGCATGAATCCAGACCAAAAATTGCTTCCTTATATGAGAAAGCATTGTAGTGGAACTGAAGATCACTTAGAATATAGTTGCACCACATGGAACTTTTTTCCTATTTGTAAAAGAAGGGTGTTTGATAAATAGCAGGTAGCATAACAGAAAAATGATGCTGTAACAGAGGCAGGGATCTAAGATTTCCTTGGAGATTTAAAGTACAGCATAGTGACTTGACCTTATTGCTATTGTAGTTTAGTCATCCTTATTTGTTTTTATGACTATTCCAATAGTATCTGGAGGTTCCAAACAAGGTTAGGGTTTCATAGTTTTTTATATACAAAAAGAATAAAAAGGGATTATCCCTTCTCACTCATTGAAAGTTTATATGGCCATTAAATACATCACAGAAAGATGTTTGCATCCCGTGGTCCTTAAAACCAACCCCTACCACAGCACTCTGCAGTCTTAATTTTGGTGGAAGAAGTTGGCTCTAAAGAATAAACCATCTTTATGCAAACCTATCATTGCACTAAATTAACCAAGATTCCTAGCTGTAAACACAGAGGTCGTGGCCTATTTTTTTCTTTGGCAAGCTACCACGAGTAGTGCAATATGTAGTGCAAGATATAGAATTAGAAGAAATATATCAATAAAAACATTTGAAATATAAGACTTTTATTTCACCAGTACTGATAAATCCTTTTGTCTTTATGCATTTATGCAAAGAAAGGTTTATCAAAATAAATCATTTGGTGTTATTCAGATAATAATTGCCTTTTTAGGGAAGAAAAGGAATACAGCTAATTTAGACAGACTAAAGCTGCTGTCATCTTTTGCCCTTGTAGCCCTGCTTTTTTGAAGCCAAAGCAATAAAAATCTATGCCCAAAAAGAAAAGAAAAATATCTGCAAAGGAAGACAATGTAGCCCAACTTTTCTGTTGTCTCAGAGAGAATATCTTCACTGAAAAAATTTTTAGGCTACCTCTAACCAGCCAGCACAGGATGCTGGAAGTGCTTTAATTGTGTTAGCATGGTACTCCCCTGGGTCTGTTCACCTGCCTGAGGAGTACCATTAGCCCAGGAAAAGCATCTTATTAATACAACTTTACTTCTCCAGTGCCTGAGCCAGCCTGTTCACACTTAGCTGATATATTACACAATCTAGGCTTAGATTGACTTTGACCTGCTGTCAGAGAAGAAGTGCAGAGCAGCGTAGACATTCATGGATTTTGGCACAGGGTAAATAGGTGGGAAAAACAAAACAAATTTCATAAACAAGCAGGCTGGTTGCAGTCTGAGTGGTAATGAGAATCTCTGTTGCAAGGGTACCTCCAGCAGTACCTTTAACTGGATCAAGAGGCACTCCCCAAACTGCTGTTCTGTCCAATTTTTATAGCTGGTTGAACCATGGTCCTGAGTGGTCTCTCCAGCATACGCATGATCCGTCACTACTGAGTACCTTACATTAAATAAAAAAACATATCCTAGATATTCTAAGTATCTGCATAAGATTGTCCTACACATCATTTCCCCAGCTGAAGGAACACTTTCTACTGACTATTTTCAAGCATCTAATCTTTTACAGTTTGATCAGTTCTACATCAAGAACCATCTGTGAAGTCTTTGGGATGGACAGATGCTCCACACAAAGATATTAACCTGCACACTGGAGATGCGTGCAGACTATCAAAATGGTTATTACAAGTGGCTGCTCCCATCTCAGTATTCTAGTTCTCAGTTGTCTCTTGATCCTCTCATACTACTTTTAAGTTTCATCATATCTTACCCAAAATACATCTTGGTCCTATAGGCACTGCCAGAAGTGAGTTTCTATCTTCTGGATGGGATGGCTTTATAAAAATGCTTAAAAAAAGTTTTTAGATCTTGAATTTGGGTAGTACTACATATCTGTCTTTAATTTCTAGTGGGTTTGACAATTTTATGTAGCAAGCTGTGCTATGTGAGATAGAAGTGATCTATGCACCTGAATACGAACATCTCATTCAGAAAGTTAGTAGTATTTAGTAGTCAAACAGGGAAGTGGGAAAATGGATCTCAACACTTCCTTTGCTTGAGTGACTGAAAAGAGCAACAAGATATCATGTTCAAAAATCAGTTGCCTGTCAACTTGCACTGTGTTCCACTTGCACTCTGGTCAGAGGGAATCTGCTCAGTTGCTAGGTTTTAATTTTCTGTTATTTCTTGTTTTTCATAAACCTACTTAAATTCAGATATTTAGTTCTTAGCTTTGACATGGATTCATGATACCTCCATTGTGGCAAACTTTGTAGGAGAATAATTTTCCTCTTACTAGTTTGATTGATATATATTTGATGAAAGTGTTTTGACAATCCACAGTGAAACACCTGCACTACATTGAAATGGCCTTTGAAAATATGCAAATATACTGTGAGGCGCTCTTTCCCCTATGCCTCTACCTGGGACATACTCATGATGTAATTTTAAATAAAACACATTAATATAATAGCATAGTTAACTCCCTTAATCTGAATGAAAAATGTATCTCACACACTGAGTCACAGAATGGGTAAGGTTGGAAGGGACCACTGGACATCACCTAGTCCAACATCCCTACTCAAGCAGGGTCCCCTAGAGCACATTACTCAGTATTGTATCCAGACAGCTTTTGACTATCTCCAGAGAAAGCTCCACAACTTTGCTGGGCAATCTGCTCCAGTGCTCGGTCACCCTCACAGCAAAGAACTTCTTCCTCATGTTTGGATGGAGCTCCCTGTGATCTGGTTTCAACCCGTTTCTTCTCATCCTTTTTGCTCAGGACCACTGAGAAGAGCCTGGCTTGACCCCCATGGCACCTTCCCTTCAGAAACTTATAGACATTGATAAGATCCCCTCTCAGCCTCTCTAGGCTAAAAAAAACACGGAACACTTCATGAATTTGCGTGTCGTATGATACCACTAATGTTACTTTCTCCTTCTTCTTACTTATTGTCACCTTGCCTTGAAAGAATAAGATGGTTACAGGCTCTACATAACTGGCATTTTGGTTGAGAAGTCCCAGCTGAATCTGTCCTAGTCTTTTCATTTTTTCTATCACATGACAGTAGATGAGGTTGGTGTCCAGCTGAGATTAAAATTACCTTTAGTTGCACAGTGAATCACTCAGTACCTCTCTTTATTGTGCAGAATTGTCGTTAAAGAATACTAACTATGTAACATGCCTATGCAGAATTTCAGAAGAAAATGTACCTCCTGTCAATTCTGAAAATGAAAAGAACATTTGATACTTCTGTTTCCACTAGATTAGCAAAGCTACTAATATACTACATATCTATGTATGGTAGAAACAAGACATGAACAAATATACAGAAGAGCTTTATCTGTATCTGCCTTTCAAATCTAATCCTAGACAAAATTATATTTAGCATCATTTTAAGACATCATTCCTCCCTTCTTGCTCCAGAAAGACAGAATTCTCCCATAGGTCCTATATCATCTGGTAAACTATGTACAGGTGTCTCAGATACTCCAGAATGTCTAAAATGCCACTAAAGGCCTATGAATTCAACTCCAAGAGCCCCTTGCACTCTTGGCATCATACTATAACACAATTAAGTTTTAATTGAAATTTGAGTTAAAATAATGACATTGGTTATGTTTTAATTTTTGCCTCCATTTTCTCATATTTTGTTATTTTAAACTTTTTGAGAGACAATATTTTGGGGAAAAAAATTAATGTGTATACTGCTGAGGCAGAAGAGACTGGTGTGTACAGCCCACAAAGCCAGGGTGTCCTACTGGCAGCACTTTCAGCAGACTGTGCACGTGTAACCTCTTACAGTAGTTATTGTTGAACTTTGTTTTGTTCAACAAACTTCAAACATCAGGATGTGTTTGAAAAGGCCTATTGCAGTTTTTCAAGAAGCTTTAAACACTTTTTATCATGCTCTTTCAGATTTTCTTCCTTGAACTTCTTGTCTTTTTTCCCAAGCAGGTAAATGAGGACATAGGATCTTATTGGTTTATGCAGAACCCAGTCTACTGACTTGGACTTAACTCTCTTTACAAAATGATGTCGATACCAAATAGTGAAGTCTTAATAATAACCCCCAAGACTTCTGTCCATTCAAATAAGCAAGTGGTTACCTTTCTTGACTTGCCCATAGTGGGTCAGTGTCTGGAAGAAGACGGGATATCCAGCTGCTCAGAATTTCTTTAACTCTTTATCATTGTTGAGCAGCTTCCTGTGGTTCTTAAGGAAAAATAAAACAAGACATCTAATTGCCATGTAGAATTCATTATCCACTCTTTCTTCAGGGTACCAAAAATTAGCCAGGACAGGCCAATGTCAGATCATCAGGGGAACTCAGCAGAACATCAAGAGTAAGAACAATTACCTGACTCAAAGTAATCGGTAAGAACTTTGCTAAATGAGGAATGTGTTATCTTAAACCAATTGCAACACTCCTTTCTGTAGACAGAATTTTAGGTAGTACTGCTGAGTGCATATAGTCCCAAAACAATGATTTTCAAATGACATCAAATTAATTTCAGTTATTTCTACTTGAGGTTTTGCACAAACTGCCAAGAAAAGAGAATTTTTCCTGCAGGATTTTTCAGTTGCCCCTAAAATGTGAGTAAGTTCTGGTGTGTGCAAGTACTGCATATAAATTAGAAACCATATCTAAAAGTGGAATTAAAGAGGGCCTTTTAAAAAGTGATATTTATTTTATTAGCAAAATATTATCTCAATTGTGAGTAAGTTCATATTTTTACTTAAATTATCTTTGATGTATGGTTTTCATACTTTTTGCAGAGGCAAACTGAAAAAAGATTTTTTTTCATACAGCCAAGATGGATCCATTTTAAATAGAAACAAGGCTAAGAGCATACATCCTTTGCCAAAAGCATGTTTCTGTTTTATTGATTTTTTTTTCCCCCGGACAATCACAGAAGCAAAGAAGAGTGCTGGAACTGAACAGACAAAAATGCATTTGGGATTGTCCAGAACAAACTCCCAGCTGTGCTTTCATTGTTGGATTATTTGGCAGATGCTGCTCAAAGTGCTTAGCTACACGGGTGGAGGTGGCGTGATCCTGAGCGCGGTGCTGGCTTGTTCAGCATACCTTTATGCAAAACCCGTGTATCTCCATTTACCATTGTGTCTTCTGATAGCACCTCACACGCCTACCTGTGTGTCACATGGACAAGCTCATAACAGCCCAGCTATCGAAGTGGTGGAAAATGAGAAGGTCTGTCTGGAACACGGGTTTAACTCGTGGGGAGAAGGATCGTCTATGGCTTGTCTTCTTCACAAGGCCCAGAGAAAAAAAAACAGGCATGTGATCAGTGATCAGAGTGCAGGCAGCCTGAGTTAGTACAGGTCAAGTAACAAATGACAAGACGTGAATTTGCCTGTCAGTACATGCACAGTTTGGGCAGGCCATTCAGCCTTGCTGAACATTACCCTGCTAAGCAAGCACACAGCAGATCAAAAACATGTCCCGTGATGTGGTATGTAGTACTTACAAAAGGGTGAATAAAAGGGCTACATTTATGTGTCTTCTATGCTGTATTTTACAGCATAGATCTGTATTGTACAAGCTGCCCCTTTCCATGGGAATCTTATTTTCAGTTCATATATAAGCACTACATGAGCAAGCAATAGGCACAGTTAAATTTGTAAATATATTTAAATTTGAATAACATTGTAGAACATCAAAGGAAATATTTCATGAGTAAAGCTTGTCATGGTTTAAAACAGGAAAAGCACTCTACATTAAGATTTCCAGTTTGATTGTTTTCCTTTCAATCATCAGAATACACGAGTTTTTCAACTTGTAGAGCAGTCTTAAAATCAATGTGCTATGAAAGTAAAATGACTTTTTTAAATTTTGCATGCTTTTCTTCCTTATCCAAGAGCTTTCTGACAGCCACCTAATATCAACTACATTTTCAAGTGTCCCTTCTTCTCCTTATTGCAGATAATTGGAAGCATCTGCTCCCTTGTCAAAATGTGCATTCCTGTGTTTATAGCTGAAAACTGTGATCTCAGCATATACAAACATCTCTTCATCTTCCAAGCTTCAAGACTATTTTCTAGCTCTGATCATGTCCTGGAGTAAGGAGTTGGTTATTTCAAGTAGTCATTCCTTGATTTATGTCTATTTGAAGAAATTGCAGAACTGCTGTAATTTTCAAGTCAATTCTTTTTCCTCATGCCACCTGTGCACTAAAAAGGATGTGCTTTCCAAAAGAGATTCAGTGGCTGGTGCTAAGTGGTAGGTTTGTTGTCCATTCCCAAAATTTACTAAGTTTTGCATCTTGGACGATACACCAGCAGCAGTTCTGTGGCACAGAAGATGCCGAGTGCCAGAGGTCTGGTTATGGTAACTCTTAAATAGTCTGGGCATGCCATTCCCTTTGATTTGTGAGGATTCTCTAAGGCTGATTGCCCTATATACAGTCAAAGAAAAAGAGATTCTTACACATTGAATGGATGCAGTAGGTTTATTTCTAGTACTTCTTTTTTCAGCTCTTCTTGGTTACAAGGGCCAAGAGTCCAACTGCAGACACTGTCTGCATGAGTATGCTCAGCTTGTAACAAGTTTAGTAAAGGCGGTAGAGAGTGAAAAAGGGTCTGCAAGTCTGCAGCAGAGGTTGGTATTCTTGTCTGTCTCTGAAGGAAACTGCATTTGCTCACAGTCGGTAGTTCCTATTCCGAAGAGTTCAGACAAAAAATATATGGGTTGCTGGTGCACAGCAGCATTGCACAAAGAAGGTAGAGTTTAAAGAACTTGGAGACTATCATAGTTGTTGCTTTCCTAGTTTTGATAAGTATTGCAGACATTCTAACAGATTTCAACATCTCCCAAGAAATAGATATCTTGCATCTAACTTGATAATGCATTTTTTACATCAAGAATCATTAAGATCTTTATGACTACAAGAAAATTAGGTATCCGGTGTCCCATACAAAACCAGTCTCCTAGAAAACCAACTAGTCTAGCTCCCTGCACTGACTCTAAAGAGAACTCAGACACCTGTGCCTGAAATCATAACACCTATAAGTAGATGGCTAGGATGGGTTTTCTTGAGTTGCAAACTGAACAACTCCCTGAATCTCCTGTTTCATTGCAATAAAAGGGATATGCTTTTTCAGAAGTTAATGGTGATGTACATGAACGCTTGGAGTACTATTGTGCAAAGTAGGGAACACTGTAGGATTTCTAAATCCTTTTTTCCATGACTGGTCACTTATTTATGAAGTAAAGAAGATGAAAATGCCTTTTCTTTTTCCCATGATGCTGTTGCAACACACAACCCTTTCTACCATCCTGTCTTTCTCTTTAAATTTCCATAATTTTGAAGCTGCTAGCACATACAGGGTTATTTCCCCTAGTTTGCTTATGGCCTTGTGTGCTGCAAATTACAATTTGAAGGGTGACTGAACCCCAACCAGATGGCAAGCATCCAAGCTTGACCTCCCATTCCTCTATATTTCTGAAGGTCCTCACTACTTCCCCCATAGTTTTTGTGCTATCTCCCTTAAACTTTCTCTTCCAGATTACACACTTCCACCATTCCCTTCCTCAGTACCACAGTCCTTTGAATCCTATACCCCTTAAAGTCCATCCCTTGTAGCCAGCATTTACTGACACAATTTTTCTTTTCCTTAAAAATAGTCTGACCCCTTTTGTGAACTTCTTCCTGCAGAGAACAGTTCTGCAAAATAATATTTGTTTAAAGCTTCAACCAGATGACAGATTGTAGCAAGTAACTTCTTTCTTGGAGATTTTTGCCAACAGTCAGTCACGCCTGGTGCTGGGCACGGCTGACTCAATGACTGCTGTACATAACCAAGAACTGCACAGTTCATGTCAATCGGGCAAGACAAAATGCTTTCTGGTGAGAAAGGATATGTCTACACAAGCAGACGCCTACAGGTGCAGTACATCTGTAGTCTGAAAGCCTTGTGTGATACATTCTGCCACTTAGAAAGGCCTGACATCATATCAGCTTGGTTATTTGATGCCCACTAAAGGAATGGGGTTCTGTCAAAAGAAACTACATCAGTCTACAAAACAAATAGAGAAAATACATTCATCTATCAGTTTTATTTCATGTTCCCTTTGTATTACCTAAGTGTGCTGCTATCCATCTCCAACTCTTGCTTTTCTTGTTGGACAAACAATAAAGTTTTCCCTTCTGAATTTTCTCTGCTATTGGATGCTATTTTTGCTAAAAAAGAATAAGCAGATCTAGCAGTCACTCTTTTGAGAAGTAGGCTACCCCTTATATAAGGTACTTTAAACTTCAGTGCATCAGAGTTTCTAATAGCTTCTACAATTTGAATATAGAAGTGTTTAAGACAAGATACCAGGCTAATGTGGAACCCGTATCAGATCTGTTCAAATGCGATGAAAAAAAATGAAGAGTTAGAAGATCCAGAATTGCAGTCCTTACCTATCCCCAAGCTTGCTAATCATTACCAATATCTTTTTTTCACAGCCTTTGTCTTCACTAATGGTTGGCAATATCAGACCACTGGTCTTAGTTTGAAGAGAATGTTAGCATAACCCAAGCAAAGCATTTAATACCTAAATGGCTTTTCCTGAGTAACAACTCACACTTGTAAATTAATCATGCTGCAACAGTCTTACTCTAGGCTAACTCAACATACCAATTTAACTCATTTTCTGTGTTCTGAATATGGAAACATTAAATCTAGGTCAATATTTTCAGTAAATTCAATAAATTATTCACTGACTCAATTATTTTCTCGAGATATTTTGTACCACAAATTTTCTACTTTATGCCACAGAACCATTTTAGCATTCAAGAAAGAAACTATTCTGATCTGCAAAGTAACCGTGCAGTCATGCATCCTAATTCAGAATTTAACATCACTAGGTATAGCATAGCAGGAGGGAAGTGAATTTCACCCCACCACACACTTGATTATCTTCAGACTGAGATGTACTTGTGTCTATATCAGCTTATTCATGAAGTCAAGAAGGTGAAAATCCTCCATTAATGCAATGAAAATTGTATATTCCTAGAAGCAAGTCATTAAGCAATTTGTCTAACATGGTCTGGAAAGTGTAATATAGCTTCAGATTACTTGCCTGATCTTGTAAATCAAAATGTACTCATGATTTAACAAATCCTATTTTTTAGCTTACTTCCATTTTGATTTTTTGCACTTTACATAGTATTAGCAAAATCACACCAAAGTAAAAATTGGAAGTAAAAATTAGAAGTAAGAAATCAATAATAGTCACCTGCCTTTATTAGGTTTAAAGGTTTTTGACAGAAGTGAACTGCACGAGAAAGTTGAATGAAAGATACGGACATCTGACGTGCAAAGGTGAATAAGCAGTTCTGAAATAAGGGGTGGACAGATGAAAGAAAGGCAACAATGCAAGCAGGATGCAAAGACATGGTTTTCAGGGCACACTGGGAATCCTGCCAACATAGGAAGGGGTGGATTTAGACACACTATCATAAAAAATTCACAGAGCTCAACCGCAGTCGATCAAAAGTTAAAAGGAAATCTTCCAGTAAAATCCTGTCAAAACTGACATACTCAGCATTCTACTCTTTACAAAGCCAAGCCCTCAGCTGTACTGGTAATGAATGGTTTGAACCAAGATGCTGCCACAGAAGTTTCTGTCATGTTGGCCAAATGATGCTCATCAGCTGTGGCAGATGGTGTTGAAACTGGCAACGGTGTCCCACTGTGTCTGTCAAATGTACCTTCCCTTCTCCCTTAAGAGTTCCTTTGCTTTTCATCACTGTCACAGCCATGCTCCAAAACAGGTCCTCTTCCTCAGTTGCATTTTTAGAGAAAACTCAAGAGTGTCAAGCACTGCAGGACCAAACAGTCAGAACCTTCTCTCCCACTCACTTCCAAAAATTAAACCTTTCTCCCTCTCTGCAGCCTTGACCTGCTAATTGTGGTGGTGGGAGGAGTAAACTGTTAGTGCTGCTCCACTGAGTTTGGATTTTAAATGTTCAGCATGCCATTCATTAAAGCTGTAATTATTAATAGGCATTTTTTTAAAAGGCACTGGTGTCATGCTTTTCTTTTTTTTTTTTTTCCCCACAGCTTTAGTTCTGATGACTAAGGAACTGCCAGAAAGAAGAGAAACTGTTTTCACAGTGGAAAAGAAGAGAAACTGTTTTCACAGTGGAAAGCATTTGGATGTGTTTAACCAGAACTTTTTATCTTCAAGTGGAACAAGCAATTCCAAAGAACCTTGCATTTAATGGATTTTCCAGTTATATTGACTATCGTACAGAGAAGAGAGGGCGAGTAATAACTACATCCAAATAAAATTAAATTCTGATGAAATAAGAATCTATGACTTTTTTAGTTCTGAGCCTTTTTCCCCAAGCCATTAACTATCAGAGGTTATCTAATTATAGTACATTTTACACAATAAATGCAAGCATTGTGCTTTTTTGGCATAAGCTATATCTCTATTAGAAGAAGCTAATTAGACCATATTTTTCATGTTCAGGGTGAATATGTGCTATCTGAACCCAGATACATGAATGTTATGGTGATGAACATCAGTTCAATGTACAATTAAATATTCTGGATTTGAATTTCATCAGTAACAACACTAATGGTGTACAATGTTTTCCATTAACCCACTGAGGTTTTGGGGCAGTGAACCATTAACTCAAAGGTATTTCCTTTTGGAGGACCTAAGGGGATGATGAGCACAATCACAGGTCCTAGTGAGGCCTCATTCTTGATTGTCACCCAACTGTTTCCGTAATGCAAACATTAATCTCTAAAACAAGTCAGCAGATGCTTCATGTACCAATTCTTCCTGAAGCATGGACACACCATGAACCACATGGCAAATACTTAATAGAGTTTCAAGTACATTTGCAAAGCAGGCTGTTAAAAGCATTTGTTGCATTTAAATGGCATAAAAGGTTGAGTTTATTCTAAGCTCTATATTATGTGTGACATTTGGAATTTCACACAAAACAACAGGAACAAACTAGAAGATAGTTCTGGTACCTATTTTTAGCTGGAAGAAGTCCTTAACACACTGAAGCTTACATGACAGGGCCATTTCCTGTTGCAGGACACTCCCATCAATAACAAGAGAGAGATTGGGAAAGCCAGGGATGAGAAATTAAATCCCTAAAACACTTCTTCTGGAGAGCAGGACAGGAAGTGGTGAGAACATTTATTTTTATTCTGAGTGTCTCGGTTCTAGGGAAATGAGAAAACGCAGTGAGAGTTGTATTGGCAAGCAGTGAGTCATTGATCCATTTTGTTGATAAAAGTATGGGAAAAGTATCCCTTAAGGAGGAAATAAACTGTTGAATTTGGAGCTTTACCTGCAGCAGGAGCAAAATTCTTTTTCTGCAGCTCTCCTGTTGCACCTGTTCATGTGAAACACTGCAACAATTAAAAATTTAAATATAAAATGGAAAAGTCATAGTCAAGGAATGACAGTTAATCCACTCTATTCCCCAGTAGCCCCTTTTATTTTATCTTTGTGATGCCCAATTTGGTGTTTCTGGTTATGGCAGTACATGGTATCCCAGTTTCACAGGCTTATTCTACTGAGTGCTGTAAAATATTTGCTGAGTACTTTATCTTTAGAAACATATAAAAGCTATAGGCACAGTTCCCCGCTGGCATGACTTGCACATAAAGAGATGCCTATTACATGTTTTTTCTTGCCATTATTGAGTCCCTTACAGCTCCCTACTATCCTACTGTAGTGCTTCCTACCCAAGAAGCTTAACTGTTGGTCTGCTGATTAAAAAGTTTGTGGGCAAAAGAAGGAATATCAGGATGCAATCTGCTCCCTAATGCCATGAGTTTGCACCGAGGAGCCCTGGTAAAGGAGAGGTACTGCTGCAGCTGGTGTTTCCCAGAGAACCAGGGAAAGGGGAGTATCAAACTGCACCACTGACTGCCTGACCTCCTCTTGGACCTGTGTGGTATCCCTTCCTCCAGGTGGCTGAAAAGGGGCTGTGCTAGCTCTGTCACCACAGCCTAAGGTCCCACTACCATTTCATTAACCTTATTTGCAGCCTTGAAATCCAGACTAGGCCATTTGATTATCGAATTTAACCTTTCTCAAGTGATCAAAACGAGGGAAAAAAAAAAAAAATTGGTTTCTGCCCAACTTCAGGCTGTCACGTTTTACTCTTCTATGTCACATCAAAGTTGTCTAAGCAATTCAGGACTCAAAATTTGATATGAGGGCTATGTCTCCTTCAAAAAAGTGTTCAGTGTTGATGTTTAAGCTATCCTTTGCCACAGAAAAATAGTGAGAAAGTAATTAGAAACAGGCAAAGAGAAAAAGAACAAATCCTGGAGAGAATGAGAGAGAGAAAGGGAGGGGGGGGAGAGAGAGAGAGAAGGAGCATAGGAGGAAAGGGAAATAGCAATATAAGCACTGCAGAAGTGGAGCTGTTCCAAGCCTATATCAGGGCAATTGGTCATTCATTTGAACTTGTATTTGTCAGGAGCACAGAGCCTAAAACATCATTCACTAAGAATACGCTGTTCCTTCTCCATTGACCGCATTTTTAGAAAAGTCAGCATTTTCCTTAAGAAAACTTTTACAGATGCTCTTGGGTATTGAAGAATACCAGCCTTACCAAAAGAGGAGCCTTAGGTTTCTTGTTATTTCCAGCCTCTGACTCCTCAAAGTGTCATCTTTTATCTTTCAAATAATTTTTTTGGTCAGAATGTGACTTTTTGATTAGGATTTTTTCCCCTTCTGTCCAGTTGCTTTTACATTTTTATCCTTCATATTGTTGGAAAAAGTTTTATCCTATATCAGCACAGCTCCCTTTATGTTTTGCTTTCTATTTCAGCAGCATGTTGTATTTAATAGGAGATATTTCCAAAAAGGCTGAGGGTCAGACTTTCAAGTTTTCACTTAACGGCTGTGTATGTTTGAACTGAACATCCATTCAGACAGCTACGAAGGTTCCCTTCAGCAGTGCGTTGCTGCCTTGCAGACTCCTGAAGAAAATCCTAGTGAGCAGCAGCAGCCATTTGAGACTAAAAATCAGGACTTCTGTGTCAGTCTCTGGACAATATGATCATGCCCCTCCCAGAGCAATTCAGGTCAGTATTGCACTGACACAGTGGCATTGTCCCTTCCAGGTGGGGAACTTCACTTATGTTTTGACTTAATGCTGGCATAGAAGGGGCACTTTTCCTTCTAGCTTGCTGCACATTTTGAAATAGTGTGACTTTTGTAACAAAGTTCACTTTTCAATCTCTGATTATAGTCTTGAACTGTGCACGGCAGCTGTGGTCTTTAAATGTGCCTGATCAGCTGTTTAGGCACAATCTCTCTTAGATGTGACCAGAGTAGCTGTTAAAGTCACTGTGCTTCACAAGCAGCCTGACTCAAAATGCCCAATTCATAATTCTTGGCTACTTTTATTACTACTATTTTGCTTAAGATTGAAACTGAAAAATTCTACCAGCAGACCACAATTAAACTCACTACCTGTAAAATAAACAGGTATTTTGAGCCCAAATTCAATGTCTGAATGAAGTTCTCCTCTGGGAGGTTTTCTTTGCCATTTCCTGAATAATATGCCAAGTCTCTAGTATGTTTTGCAGTGGACACCCTTGTTCATGACAGATTTGTTATCACATATTCTGAATATTTCTGCGTTTTTGCTGCCACCCATGTAAAATGATCAACTTATTTTTCAAAATGTGTGCACAAATAAAAGCAAAACCTAAGCGTTTTATAAATCATCTGATATTCCAACAATGTGCTGTTTTCCGACTTCAGATGACTCATTGTCATATTCATTTGTTAGCTTGTTCACCCATTAAATGTAACATGCTCTATGAAAAGTGACCCATTTAATTTTCAATTTTAATTATGCCTTTTTGGAGGTTCCTAGTTTAACATTTTTCCAGTCTGAGTGCCAAAGGTTAATATCTTTAAATTAGACATCTAAACAGAAGTGGGCCATAGTCAATGCTAAAGGAGTAAAGCAATTATAATTGCGTAGCTTTGAGCATTTCTTCTACTAACTTTCTATAAATAAACTTTCCTCAAAGGTTTCAACACAGATCAACTATAAAAGCTGCTGCCAAATTCAACTAATTCTGGAGTTATGAGTAACAAGACAATTACCATGGACCTCTATAGAAATGTAAATTCTTTAGATATTTTTCTCCAATTAGAATATCTGACAGAGGTATTCTACATATACAGTCACAGAATATAAGCACAAAGTACATTTTTATATAATATATTCTTGCTGATTAGTATATCTTGATTAGCACATATTGATGGAATGTGATCATTGATGCTATTACAAAACATACACTTTAACAGTGTTCAAGATTGTTGATGTCTAGCAAGCGCTAAAATTGCCTTAATATTTTATAGTAATAGTATTGCATTGATTTATTTTAGGTACTTTTCTATTCATTATCAAGCTTGTGGATCTACTACAGGTTCTTTACTATTTGTGCACAACACCTTTCAAGATCTGTTTTTCCTCTCATTCTACACATTTGGGCTTCAGCTCTTCCACCTCTCATCCAAGGCCAGTGTAAATAAACGATTTCTGAGGCCATAAAAGCTGTGTAAAATGTCTGAATGACAAAGTAATGAACACTCTTTGTGACTGGAGTCAGCACAAGTATTTATTGCTAAGCAACAAAGACTGGTGTCAACGAGTTTTGCCAAATGCAGATGGTGAGTAGGTTTGTTGAAAAAATGAAATCACTCTAACACAACTCTTTACAGTAGATTCTAATATAATAGAAATAAAATGCACTCAACTGGTAAAGTGAAGGGCTCCACACAGAGGAATAGGGTTAATTTAAAAATGGTTCCTATTTGCTTGGCCTGTATATTATGGAGTTGCTCATATATGAGAATATTCCTAAACCATCTCAGAAAAACTTAAGGAAGGAAAAACATCTGCAAAACTTTCCTAAAGTGTCTGCCCTCTCCAGAGTTTTTGTTCAGAATGTTATTGTGAACAAAGGAAGGACACAATACATCATACCTGGTTGGTGAGGAGTTGGTGTTTGGAATATGCAAATACAACCCTATCAGACACTTTAGTCTCTTACAGCATAAATTACTTTTAGTCCTGTTCAGCAAATGCCTTTGTGTTGTCTCTCTGAACAACTCACCGGGTGTGACTGATGGGCTGAGATCGATGATTATGTCACTGCAAAGCTGCATCTGTGCCCTGCAGTGAATGTCCACCAAATTCCTTTTATCCTTGTTTGAGACCAGATCTGCCACAGTGGAGAACACACTCATTTATCTGCTTTGAGCACCTTGGTGAAAACATGGTAATCTTTATGCACACCCTTTAGGCAGAGCTCAATGTCAGAATCAGATGCAAATTTTTCTTCTTCCAATAGAGAGCGGACAAAAGCAAACACTAGTCCCAAACTCTGAGAAGTCCTGCCTCTCTGCAGGGGCAGTATGCTCGACCTGAAGAACATGAAACCAAATGGGTGTTGCTTAGTACTTAGAAGACTATGCAGGGCATTCTGTTCTGGCTTGGTCAATCAAACTGCTAACATAATTTACCATAACTCACTTCTGGTGTAAGCTGCTCTAGGCAATTACCTCCTTCCCCGGAAACCTGCGTACGCTCCTCACCCTCCTAGAAACAACCTGCTTGTACTCAGCTTGGAAGAACAGTTCTGCTGTCACACTCCCAGATGCTGCTCATGTTCTGTGTAAAGAGTCACCATGTTCAGCCTACAATTCCTGCTCCTTTTCCTTAAACTGGATGATATGGAAAGACAAGCACATTCCCATGTTCTCCGCCCCCACAGCGAGTCATCCTTACTGGCCTGTATCAACTGCTATGTTGGTGCAGAGCCTGGAATAGTAGCCAGTAGTAGGATACATACTCCCAACAGTGTGATGGTGGCAATGAAGTAAACACACACACAGGCACAAAACCAACCCTACATGTTGTTATGGAAAGTGGCTTCATTTGCTTCAAAGTAAAGATGTTGCACCTCGGGCAACTCATTAAACAAGTCTCTTGCGTCTGAATCAAAAATGTAACGTGCATGAAAATTACTATCTTAACTCGAGTGAAAGAAAGATCAGCCAGAGCTCATGGGGAACTCAGCTGGGAAAACAATATTTTCCTTGAAGCTATTTTTATTTCTTTTAGCTGTGTTAGACAACCAGACACATTGTATCATACAGCTACAACAGAGAGACATGAGTAGCTGCTTAGAAATAGGTAAATTCACCCAATAAAGACATTAACCCATCTTGAACAGAGATTGCATTTGGAAAAGATTTTAGGAAATATTGTAATTTTTTGTCATGTGCTTCAGTGCTTTTATCTGTTGTCCCTGTCTTGGGCTTTTTGAGGGGTTTGGATCTACTTTTTCAGGGTCAGTTGCTCTTCTTGTAAATGTTCATAAGCTAGCAAGAATAAATGACTTTTCAAGACTTGAGTTATTCACAGATTTTTCCCTTTTGCAGTTCACTAATGGTTATTTGCCCACATGGTATGTTTCTGATGTCTGATCAGGCAAGCAAAAATGGTGAACTGGTGAAAGTGGTAGTGACAAATGTATACTAACTCAAACAATCTCTGATTTCTTGGTTTTAGGGGTTTGAAGTCATTCTCAGGAACACCAAGAAATTCAAATATCCAGGATACAGTGAGGAATCAGCTGAACAATGCAAATTCAATTTGAATTTCAACTGTTTAATTACATATTTCCTTATGAATTTGTTTGGATTGAGGAGAAACCCCTGGTTTTTCAAGCAGTCCTAGCCATTGTGCTATGTCTCCTGATCACCAAGTATGTACACAAAGCCAAAAAAGTCTGTTTTCTCCATCTCTAATGCACTGCTGAGACATCTAGCACTCATGTCATTTAGCCTTAAAAGCTATTAATGCACTTGGTAAAGATGAAAAGTGAAATAGAAAATCTTGTCAAGGCTACTGAAAGCTGTAGTCAGTCTTTTTTAATAAATGTTTTTATGTAGCTCAGTTTTGTCTGTGATAAATGTACTTTTCCAAATGTAACACTGTAGATTTAGTACTCAGAAAAATTGGTTGACAGCAGCTGGATTCTGAACTTTTTATTTATCTGCGAAACATCCAGACTACACACAAAGACAGCATAAACTTTTCAAGCCCATCAAAGTTCTTTGCCCTTGAACTGGTCAGACCATCTAGAGATGTGAGAAGACACTGCCTTTTCCATGTCCATTCTGCTGAGCCTGGCAACAAGGGCTTGAATTAGTGTCAAAATATGACAGTGCGTATTAAATATTTAGCATTGCAGGCTTGGATGTTGAGTTCCTGCATGCCACCTGAGTGGCTGGACTATGGAGTGTCCTTTGACCCAACAAATGGGTGCTGGTTGTTTGTAAGTAAAGGAATGACTCCACCAAGCCAGGTCTGGAGATACCCACTGCCCAGCCACCAGCAACCCTGTGAGTTTCCACTTGGCTGGGGCAGGGAGCATATCCTCACAACCCTGAAACAGGCAGAACTTCCTTGGCCTGAGCATCCACTTCCCAAACCACAGACAATTTCTGTAGCCACTGGGCTCCTTGAAATGCTTGGGTTTCTCATTCAGCATATCCATTGTGGTCTCTCGTTTCAGCTTCCTCTCCCTGTGAGCAGGCTGTAGGCAAATGGGGCACCCAGCTTTGCAGTAAAGGACTTACTAAGTCTGTGGTCACACAGGGTGCCCAATAATGTCCTACTGAGTACAGTCCTTCTCTAAAATAAGATTATTGCAGTTAGTGCAGAGTATTTTACTCTACTTTTTTTCAAAGGTACATTCTCCTATAATTCGAAGCCTGCATCTCATGAATCTTGGTTGTAAGGGACATGAAAGTCATCCTCACATTTAGGAGAACATTATCTAGCCAGTTTGCCCCTAATTTTGATTGCAGTAACCTGAATTAGAATATCAAATGACCTTAAGAACTTTATGGAATATAGACATTTGCTGTCATTGTGCTCTGAATTCTGAAATAATGGGCCTCATTTCAGCTTTTTCAAAGGCAAACCCTGCAGTCCTTGGGAAAACCACAAAATTTAAATGACTTTATTATTATTATTATTATAATATTTTAAATAGAATTCAGAAATCAAGACATAAGTTGAGATGAATAACCAGTCCCAATTTACTAGCTTTCCTATGGTTATCCAAACCTAACATAGAACCAAGGTCTATTAAACTGCAAGCACCCATAGTGTTAGTTGCAGATTGAGCTACACCACAGATTAGGCCATCCTTGTCTAATCAAATCCTTTCATATTTGTGGGACAATATTGCTCCACAGCTATTGATGGCTGAGCAGACACTACAACTCTCTTTCAACCAAAAAGCAAACATTGCAAAGGCCATTTGAAAATCAAATCTCTCCCTCAGTGTAAGGGAGAGTCTGGAAAATCCCACTGAGCATGGAAAGAGCAAATTGCAGGGAACATCTCTATTACATGTTAATTGAGAACAATGTTAGTATATTATAGTACCCTTATAATAATCTAATATATTAAAAGACATTAAAATATTATGAGCTATTAAAGCTCTGACGCTGATTTGGTGTAAGTATCTTTTGGCTGCCAGTCAGTATTTTTGAAATGCTGTGAAATGATCCTGTTCTGGTGTGAAGATGGAAAGGTTTGAAAGCTTTATTTTATTCTTATTCTTTTTGATATGTCTTACGCCCTATAACATTAATAAGGGTGTGCAATGCAAACTGCAGGGCCATAAAACATAAATACATTTCTCCCTTGGCGAAAACAGAAGATCATTAGAGAATAAAAGTGCTAGCTGCTCCTGGCTGTGGCCCCTTCTGGTAAACTTGACTTCAAAATTCAAACTTTTAGCTATGTCAAGATGTATTAAACGAAGTACATTTATTTGGCTCCTTGGATGTGCTGTATATTGAACTGCCTGGTAACTCACTAACAAATTCATATCTCGTCTTTTCAGAGAGATGTAGGAAAATAACAGGCCTCAAAGGAACTACCTTTCAGAACAAACATGTTTTCCCAGTGTTTTCTTAGAGAAGGAAAAAAGGAAAATTAAGTAGAAGCAGATGGCATTTTATGTCAGAAAACCATCTCACAGAATCATGTCATCTAAAAACTCAATAACTCAGTTACTTGTCTGCTATAGAATTTATGTTTGCTATTAGGACCATGAGCTCCCATACCTATTGCTGTGAAAGTTTTGAGGGAAATGAAGTCAGAATGTCACACAAAAATCGGTGATATCTAATAATCCATCACAACAAATATTTTCCACCATTTCTTACTGAAATCTTGCTTGACAGAGACCTAGAGATCTTCTTTGACACTCAAGTCAGCTTCTGGAGGAAATAAGATACCATAAACAGAGAAGGACAGCAGTATTGATCTTTATGGTGATGAGAATTAGGATACTTAAATGCCAAATATACTGAAATGCCAAAATTTTGATTGACTTTAAAAAACAAATTCTGGGGCTTTAAAACTTTTTAATTCATTCACATAAAAAGGTCAATAGAATTTAGCTGCTCTTTAGGAAAAAAAGGACAAAAAATGTCAATGGGTCTTTTATACCTCCACAATATGCAGCCTTTAAAACTATGCACCTTGCTTAATAATTAGGCAGTTATATAATACTTTTATAAGTTGTTTGTATGCTGACAGACACAAATGGGCTTAAAGTTGATCCGTGCGTGCGTATGATTTTTCTGTGTCTGCTCTACTTTTTCCATACCCAGAACTTGGTCCCTTTGAAGGTGAGGCACAGATCCACCCTTCCTGCAAGAAGCAGAGAGTGAAGAGCCAGGTTTCCCACTGCTACAGGAAGGAGGTTCCACGACACCACCACCAGCCCTTCCCTGGTGCAGTACCCAGTGATTTTGCAAAGCTTAAAGACAGGTGCAAGGGGCAGATGGGCCACGACTGTCTGGCTAATCTGGCACTGGCTGCTCTGCCTATAGCTGAAGTGGTCCTTGATACCAAATGGGGACTCCAGGTAGCTTGATTCTGCTAGTTCATGCAGAAAATGCTTCAGTACTTTGTGAAGAACAAAGACAAATTTTCTATTGTTGTGCTACCTACAGTGAAGAAGTTGGTAAGACTTTATAAACAATCTAAGAAGCTTTGGCTCAGGAAAGATGCAGAGAAAACTGAGGTGATGGTAATTTGTTATCCAAAAAGAGCACGTGTGAATACTGATGCCCTTGGGTACACCATTTCTTCAGAAAGGATCTATTTTTTCCCACTGATGTTACGAAAAAAATCTGGAGAAAACCCCCAGAATCTTAATATTGCTTTAATAATCTGAATTTCAGTATAACAATACCACACAGACACCAGAGAAGCACATAGATGATGGTACAAAGCTCCTAATAATGTCACGAAACTACCAGCACAAAAAACCCAAGCGTCTCTATGAACAATAAGCACTATTCAGTGCAATAGTTCCAGTAACACATTTACTCAATTGCATGCTGGATAATTATGAAAAACATCTCCATATGAAACAAAAATAAGACATAACATAAAGTACACAGTTTATTCCAAGGATTTTTACAGAGGAGCACTGCTTCTATGCTTGCCTGAAATTGTCTCAGCTAACAAAGCTTGGCAAGATGCTATAATGCTGGTTTCTGAGGCTGGCTATGGCTTACATAATAATATAACCTTATTTCTGAATTTTCCACTCCGTTTATGGTGCCTGGATAGCTAGTTATCTGCCTTCACAGAGTCACTGAAGTATCGAAACCTCTGGAGTCCATTACCACTCTCTGTCCTCCTTGGAAGTAACTGTGCAACAGACGCTTAGTGAGAAGCTTGTTGGGGTCACATCACCCCAAAGCAATTCATCACCATCGTGTCTGCTTTCAGTCATGAGCCTATTTATCATGGTTAGATATTTGTTTTGGACATGTTTGATGTATACCTGGTGTTAGAGAATACGAAGTAACTTTACGATAATTTCACCATGTCAGAGTCAAGAAGGGAGGAGGAATAGGGAGAACTTTTCCCGCTCAAGGAGTTATTAATTAGCTAGTCAAGGACTTCGCTCTAGCAAGAGACATTTGCATCTCTAAGGAAATGAAGTAAAAATACTTATTTTAATTGAGAAGAATGATCAGATGGTCTCTCAGATAATGAAGCAAAATAATAAGTTTCAGGAAGATCAGATCTATCTGGGCTCCCTATAAAATTTCAAAGGAGAAATTTCCTGTAAGAGATAAAACTTTGTCCTAGGGGAGGAAAAATATCAGTATACATCACAGGAGTAGGTCATTCCTCAGGGTATGCTACAGGCCTGCTCTGCAGGGTAAGCCCAGGCCATGTTCCAGCTCTGCTTTGGGAGACCTATATACCACTGTTCCCCTTGGGAGTTCTGAGTATGTCCCCTTAGGCTCAGATGGATTAAGTTGCTTCTGAAGGCAGCACAGAAAAGGTCACCAAAAAGGCAGTGGCATCAGAGACATTAGAATTCACATGCTTAGGACCATGTAAACCCACCAGATTTCTGCCTCTCCTGAGAAAAAAAAAATCATTTGTGGCATAAAAAATACTGTCTGGGTTAGAAAAAGCCCATTTCCTGAGCAGCAGTCACCAGCTCCACTCTTCCTGTTCCTCAGCAGTAGGAGCAGCGACATGCACAAATGCCAGAGCTGTCTTGCTACTGCTGCTCAGGCTCCACCTGACTTCCACAGTGGAAGAAACCAGGCTTCACTCGCTCAGACTTAGGATGTCAAAATTAACGTCTGCCTACTCCACTAATGAGCCTTGAGCTGGTGATGACTGAAAATGTATCAGCATCCCTAGTTTCTCATTAAAAAGGATGCTTTTGCACATCTCAAACAATTTATGCAACTCTTGAATTTTCTTCAGTTCTCCACCATGCTTTTGAAGCACAGGCAGTCTTCCAGTAGCAGCATCACTTATTCTGCAGGCAAGGTTTTTACTGCCCCTCCGTTCCTTCTCTGACTGTGTAACCAAAGAGACTCTGCCTTCACCTTAAACGAGTATTAACCCCATTTTGTGTGGATTCAGACTGGGCAGTCATGCTTATTTTCAGAATTTATTGGTATCACCTTCTTAAGTGCCACCTCAGTCTGTGTGTGGATGTGTCCAATTTAAAAAGTCTTTTGTATTTGTTTTGTTCTTCTGGTGAAGCTAATGCTGCCAATCCCCCCTACCAGAGAGACTAACAGATTACAGAGGGAAGACCAAGGCACTGCAAACACTCAGCAGCTTCAAAGTGGGGCTCGTTGGCTCCACAACATCTATACCTGCTACAGAGATTGTATCAGAATCCGCCAGAACAATAGTTCTAATGCACTCTAGTGCTGCTCACTAGCTACAGTATGGTCAAGAACTGCACCTCATCTAAACAAAAATACAACCATTTATAGTGGAGGCAAGAATATGAACTATGGCAGGAATTCTCTTTATTTGTAGTTATAGAAATAGCTAAGAGGTAAGACCCTAGGAGATAGAGCTTGAGAATATGATTCTTAGGACTAAGATCAATAAAGCTTGTACACTGCAAATAGTGCTGTCTGTGGAGATCTCTGTATCAACTTCAATGCTTCCTCTGAGAGCTGAGAGGCGCTCCAGAATATCTCAGGAGTTAAAAGCAGAGAAAAGGTAACAAAGCAGAGGGGAGGACAGAGATGGTTAAAAGCAATTAGGAACTTCCCCACTATTCAGGAACTTGACAAAAGTTTCTTGGAGCATAGCAAAACTCCCAGTAGGAACTGCTCTTTTCTAGCTAGGAATGGATTTCTGAAAAGTACAGCTCTGTAAAGGTGGCTTCACAAGGTCAGAGGAATAAGAGAGATCTCTAAGGAGAGCCCTGGTGTTCTGTCTTATCTTTACTTACCGTACTTTGTGCTCAGGCAGTTTATTCCCAAAACACTGCATGACAACCCCAGAAAAGCATCTCTGAAGACTACAGGAAGGATGTGCTTTTGGAGCTCTACTGACACATGCTGAATTCAGCATCTGCAGATAGCTTTTTTTTCATCCCAGCTAATTATCCATGAATTTTAAATTTAATCACCATCAAATATTTTCATATTCTGATTAGCTCTCCTTCAAAACAATTTAAATTAAAAATGAGCCTAAACATGTACCTCTGGGACCTGGGCAGGTGTCCTCCTACAGAACTGGCTTAAGAATAACCTTCCTTGGTGATTTAAGCTTACCCAGATGACTTTCTGATGAAATAGTCACTCACATTGTCCATTCTAGCATCTTGACTTCAGGGGAATCAACTTTACCTGAGGGCAGTACATCCTACAGTGCTTCAAAAAGATCTCCGTAGAAATGGCTCACTGCGTGTTCTGATACAAGACATAGCCTTTTCACAATCAGCCACTGTTTAAATGAAAAGCCACAGTTTTAAAGAAAAAATCAAGAAAACAAACAAATAAACAAAAAGCTCTGAAAAGTCTTGTGTCTACATCCTGAAACACTGGACCTAAGGGCCAAAGGCACACATAGGATCAGACAAGCCAGTAATTCAAAATCTGAACTTGTAAAATATTTGGCCTGAAAGGTGGGTTCTTCAAGAACAGTATTTTAATCCATCTAAATCTGGTTTATAGCTCTACTGTCTTTGTTAAGGATGCTTTAAATATTATCAACTTCAGCTATAAACTTGGTTTGTTCCATTGAAACAGATACACAGATGCTCTTGTTCCTTTAAATCAGAAACAGGGTTGGACCATTTATATCACTATAGACATGATTCTACAGACATATGCAGGGAATTGGTTATTACATGGATAACAGATGATTTAGGATGACAGTTGCTCTTTGTGGTTTGTGTTGGGTCAGTTAATGGAGTATATGGAGTTGGCATCCAGTTTCCAATTCATTTCATTGCTCCTCCTTATGCACTCACAGCACATTTGGATGTCAGACAGGGTGCCAGATTGTATTTAGAAACAGTGGTGAAGAAGATGTGCAAGGAATCCCCATACACAGTCAAACAAAACAGCAGTCCAAGTTGCAGTTCTCCACAGGGATTGTACAGGAACAGGCACCACGTGATGCCCTTTTCATCTTTCTTCAGTCTCCTGATGCTGTGGCCCAGATGATCATGTTGTAGGTCTGTGTTGCCTGTCCCAGTAGATGCAGCTGCAGCTGGCAAGCCATCCCCAAAGAGAAAGCATGTTCATCTCCTTGGCAGGTAGAAGCTGCAAGAGGAACACCACCTCTTTGTACAAGCTAGGGCTGATCAGTCACTAAGCTGTAGATCCCTGTAGTTGCATTGATTACTTTTAAAGATTTCACAATATTTAATATTTAAGAATTATTTATGAAAGACAAACTTGTTGCCAATACATTTAAATTTGGTATACACAAACCAGAAAAATTGCAGTGTCTCCAACCAAAAAAACCCCATAAAAAACCATCCGAGAATCACTGAGTTAAGACTCCTCTCGGGGCAGAAAAGCATTTCATTCTTTCATGACTTCAATTCAAAAAGAAGAAAAGGTATTTCAATTTTCCTGACACTACTGAACTTTCTGAACAAGCGATCAATAGGGTTTCAGACAGCTTCCCTGTCAATCTGATACCACTGGGGAAAGAGGAGGAACTGCTTTTCCCAAAGGCCTTTGACCCTCTGCTGAAGTTCAGGAGCATGAGGGTTGAATCTGTTTTTCCCATTCCCAGAGCATTCTCTGCCCCAGAACAAGTTGGGTCCCTTCTGTGCACTGCTCCTCTGTAATCCCTCTGGCTCTCTGCAGAGAAGAGGAGTGTACCTTCAGACAGGGAGCAAAGGGAAGCACGGCCAGTTTGCAGCCTTTGCTCGCAGCCTTGTTAGAGGCCTTGCAGACACGTCCATCATCCATCACTGAGTGAGGCCACATCCAGAAGATGACACTGATGAAATGATCTAAGAGACCTAACTATTCAGAGAACTGAATATTTATTTTGAAAAGAAGAGTGAAATGTCTTTGTAATTTTTTTGAGGCTACTCTGTGCAGATGACAACACATCTGGTAGTAGATGTGTAGGTAGACAGCTTTTTGGGGTACAAAGCAGATTTTTAGTAGCTTACTTTTAGGTGTATTAAAGCAGTATATAAAATCTCCATTTAAGAGACATACATGCATAAGGAAGGAGACCTTTTCCAAACAAGCATATGCACAACAGAAATAGGACATACAAGGAAAAGTGCTGTTGTCTCCATGCTTTAGTCTCTTTCATCTTAGGGAAACTCACTCTTTACTCCAACGTTTTCATCACTAGTGGTCCATATATTTCAGTGCTGTGTACAATACCCCCATGAGATTCCTCCTCCCTGCAAATTAATTTGTGCCTTTTGTACTCCCTTCGAATTCTTTTAGGACGATCTCTAATCATTTTCTTGATCAAATCGCAAAACTAGTGTTTAACCCATCCTATTACCGTCTTCTCAGCGGCAGCAGAATATTCTCACTTAATATCTCTAACCTGATTTTCACCCAGTTAACCTTCTCACTCTGCAATTGCTCCTGTAGCAGAGCTCTGAAGGTGCTTATTTATCTTCTCCATGACCCAACACTCATCAGAAACATTGTAGTCTTATTCCCTCTATGCCTTTTGCCCATAAATAAGCCATACTGGTAAATAAAAAATCATCTATCATTTTAGGTCTGTCACCAACAAATTTATTACCCATCCACAGATGTGTCTCATTTAACTCAAACTAAACTAATATTCTGCTGCTATGACATTTCCTCTTAGTGCTCTGACTTAAGACTTTAAGCTAAAGTGCAAAACGTTAAAAGCCAAATCCTGTCTTTCTTCCTATTACCTTTAGCTTTACCCACGAAGACTTATGATTGGGAATAATCTTGGATATGACCTCCTTATCCCTGCCTACTTTTCAATTCTCACTGCCTAACACTTCACAGCTGAAACTTACAACCACATCACTCACCATTTCATTACTTGCTTCCCACAATATTTTTTCTCTGGCTTTGACAAATACCATCTTGCCTTGTTTCTAGCCTGTCGGCAGCAAAGTTAGTTTTCTTAGCCCATTGTTTTGACTGTGCCATTCTTCTTCTTGTATTCTCTAACAACAAACATAAGCTACTCAAGAGTGCTCTCAAGGCTTTGTGACTGATCTATCCTCCCTTCTTTACTCTATTATCACATTTAAGGGCCACCTTTACGATAACAACCTTCCCTCAGATTTCCCACCCAGCCACACCTGAATAGATCAATTTCAATTATCCGCTGGTAACTGCAGCCAGATTGCTAGCAACCAAACCCAGCTTGCTTTTTTGGTCTTTACTGCTGAGGTGTGTAAACATCTTTTCCATATGAGCTACAAGACACTTGCTATCAGACTGGTCAAGCCAAAGGCTGCAGTGAGGATTATTAACGTATGATATGAATGCCTCAGTAGGTCAGTCATATAACAAAACTGCTTATCTCAAAAAAGAACCCAACAAAAAACCAAACAACAACAACAGCAACAAAACCAAACAAAACCACAAACAAGCAAAAAGAACCCACACATATTACTGACATTTCCAGCTGTGATAAACACTTTCTTGTTGTTGTCCAAAATATAGTCAGATATATTCTTACCTGAGAAACCTACTTTGTACCATGCAAGTGAGAATTTCGCCATTTACCTCAATAGGACTACGAAGGATTTATGTATTTTCAACTTGGTTTAAGATTAACATGCATATCATAGAACACTGTGCAAGAAGGGATAGCCTTTCTGTTAGAATTAGGACTGCCTGACATTGACAAGTCTTGATCACCCTTTAACTGACATTTTCTATTGTGTGACACTCGGTAGCTGTCACATTCAACTCCTTGGGGTATAGAGGTCCAGACCTCTCCCAGAGCCAAGAACCATCAGACTGTCCAACACTTTAAGTCTTATTATTTGTCTTCATTGGAACAAATTCATTCCAGTCTTCAGAATTCCACTCCTCTCCACCAGCTATTGGTTTTCAGTATTTTCCATGGTTTAAGCAATGGCATCTTTCCAGTGATACAAATCAAGTCTTCCAGTGGGCTTCCAGTGGGAACAGCTGTTTCTCTAGCAGATAATCAGAAAACCAAATATTGAATAAGAACATGAGACAAAAGGTTAAAATAATCTTATTATTAGGTGGAAAAAAAAATATAAGAAAAGCAAGAGTTCAACTGAAACCGGGCTATTTATTAGTAACTATGGTTTAGAACAAAATTGAAGTAAGGGAGGATTTAATTTAAGGACTGCACAAAAATAGGGTTAAATTGAATCAAAGAGACATCAGAGAAAAAAGTCAACCATAGGTATTGATACTAAAAAAAAAAAACAACTAATTGTATAAGGCACCTGTTGCTTGTACCTACTCAGTTTGACTCATGGGCAGAGGTACATTCAGACAAATGTCACTCTTACCTCTCTGTATCATGCTCTTCTACAACATGAATTCTTCACTATAGATTTTTTAACTTTTATAGAATTTCTATAGCAGTTTTTGAGGGGAGTGTAGCAGCTAGCAAATTCTGAGTACTATCAATGGTAGCACCAAAACAAGATGTTTTACTCACTGGTAAAGTATTTTCTCTTTGGTTTTGTGTGTCTGCAGTCTGGCTGCAATATGTTGTTGTCCAAGTAATTATTTCAGATACTAAATTATTTTTAAATTGTCATTTATTCTTTTTCCCTTATCAAAAGGTATTAAATACCTTCCTTTTTATTTTTCAACCCTCTTTCTCTGCATAGGTTGTTATTATTACTGCTCTTCTATCAGTGAAAAGGTAAGGGCCTCTTGACTTCTTTCTGTGGCTCCAGATTGATCAGTTTGTCTCTGTCGAAGGATGCACAGTGTGCACCCAGCTGACAACAGACATGTGGCCATGTCAGTTGTGCAGTCAGGGGGATCTAAATATGATTCTGGCATATTATTGTGTTGTCACTACTCACTGCAAAAACTGGCACACCAGATCAACAACATTTCAATGGATGGACCTTTGACCTTATACTATTGTGGCCCTTAAAATCTCCACTTGAAATTCAGTCCCCAGCTGGGGCAGTCTCTGTGATAATGTGCAGAACAGGACAGGACACATGAAAAGACTTTTGCACTCATAATAAATAAAGTGTAGGAGAGAAAGAAGACATATAGAGATCAAAGACAACATTGACTTAGCGTATTCTCAAAGGTGAGATGTGGTACACAGTTAATCCCAAATGCAACACTGCACCAAAGTTACAGATTACTGTCATGTCTGGTCTCAGTTAAAAGCCATTAAGGAGTCCACCAGTCATACTCTTTTTACTGCTGGTCAGAGAAGTTCACTAGTCATCACTGGTCCCAAGAACACATTTCTTCCTCTCCTAAATCTGGTGATAAATTGCCACAGAATATCCACAGGGATTTATCCTTCTGCTCTTTAGATAAGAGCAATATAATGTACTGGATAACTCAGCAATTTTTAAAGGTGCCCTATGCCACAATTTTCAGATTTGTAACCAGCTGAGCTAAGAAATGCTTTGCTATATGTCAGATGACTATCCAGATTTATTGCTAGATGTGATTACAGGTTAAAAGTTACTTGAGAAACATAGGGTTTCAGTCATGAAATAAAGTCACAAAAGATAAAATGACAATGGCATCATTAAGATTACATTTAACAAAACATTCTCCCTGACTGAATTCAACAGCAGCTATGCTGTCCCTCATTTTCTTTTAGGTTTAATAGAAGACTTAGCTATCGCTATTGAGTTAAGATGGAATGATTTCATCAAGACGGCTCTTGCATCTGCCACAGACCTTTCCCCACCCTCACATCCACTTGGACATGAAAGAGCACAGGACAAAAGCCCTTTTTGACTCATCTTAAAGCCTAATTGTCCCATCTCTGAACGAAAGTTTTCCTTCTCTTTACTTGCAAGTGAGGCCACACAACACTGCGGAACGACAGATTACTCTCTCCCCACCTCTTCTCCCAAAGATTCCATGAAGACTGTCACTATATCTCTTAATTAGCACATTCAGCCTGTCTATTTAACAACCATTTTAAAACACATATGTAAACCAATGAATGCAGGAAATATTTATAGATACTAATATTTTTAGCTCTATCAGTCTTATTCTAAATAAATAAAAGCAGGTAACTTTTAGGTTAGGTAATTTGAGTAACAGAGATCCATCTTTGTGCTTTAGGTTGCATGAATTTTCTTCTACCATATGAATTATATTTGTATTGCTATGTACAGTATGATAGATAACATATATATATATATATATATAAGTAAGGATCAATGGATGAAAATGCTTCCTTCTCTTGACTAGCCTATTGGAGTACTCTCACTGGATTAATGACAAACTAGAAGTGTGAACTGTCTTTACTTACTGTCTAGACCAAGCAAAGAACTACACCAGTTTAACACTCAAAGGTGAGTAATGTTTCCAAAGCTAGAGGGAACACATAACAGTTTTGTCAGGAGTAACAAGGGAGCCAGGACTCTTTCCTGGTTGAGTTTAGAATGAAGCAACTGCTGGGAATGACAGGCATTTGCCTAACTCAGACCGGACTGCAGAGTTCAGGTCTGTGTCTGGAATACAAAGAAAAAGTGGGACCTGACCCTTCTGGAGTTTAACAAAAGACAAGTGGATCCCAGCCCACAGCAGGGACAGTTATGAGTCTGCTGGCTGAAATGTGCAGGGTAAGGAAGAATGTTAAAACCAGTGAAAGGGAGCGATAAGTGTGGAGTTATTGCACTTCTGCACACATGTACTTTTGCAAAACTTCTTTCACTCTGTTGTCTAATATTGGCATATGTAAAAAAATACTTCCGTTAAAATAAATTTGATGTACAGGGTTTAAAATGTAATTTTAATGGCAACACATTTTTCCAGCTTTAACTGGAAGCATCACACAGCTGGTACAATCAGGGCAGAAGATTCCTAAAATCCCTGGATGGCACCTTAATGGAACAGGTTTTAAGAGACCAATTCATAAAGACACCCTCCTTGATCTGCTGCTTGTCAGAAGAGTTAACCTCCTGAGAGAATTGGAGATTGGTGGCTTCTTGGCCACAGTGACCACAAAGTGACCAAGTTTAAAATCTCTGGTGACAGGAGGAAAAGTGCCAGCAAAACCTCAACTCTGGACATGAGAGCAGACTTCAGGCTGCTCAGGGAATTAGTAAGTAAGGTCCCCTGGGAAAATGTTTTTGCAAGTGCTGGGGTCCCTCAGTGCTGGTTGCTTTTCAGACATCACCTCCTGAGGGTACAGAAGCAGGCAAATGTCAGAATTCAAGCAGGTGAGACAGAAGGCTGGCTTGGCTGAGCAGGGATCTTGTCTTGGAAATAAGGCAAAAAAGGAAGGTGTATGCCCAGTGGAAGCAAGGTCAAGTGACACGGAAAAAATTCATAGATGCTGCTTGCTATGTAGGGAGGAAATTTGTGTGGGCAAAGCTCAGCTGGAGTTGAACGTGGCCAAAAATGTGAGGGACAATAAAAGAGTTTTTTCAAATATATTAAGGGCAATGGCGATATAGAAATATCATTGGAGTGTTACAAGATGAGAATGGTCATCTCACAAACAAGGACAGAGACAATGCAACACCTCTGTCTTCCACATGGATGATGCACCAAGGACATCTCAGTGCCCTGAGCTGGAGGACCATGACTGAGAATGATCAACTCCCAGTTCATCCTGAACTTGTGCTCCAGCTGGATCCCTACAAATCTCTGGGGCCTGATGGGATTCATCCCAGAATCCTCAAAGAGCTCTTTGATATCACCACAAAACTTCTCTCAATGATTTTTGTGTGGTCTTGGGAATCTGGAGAGGTCCCAGCTGACTGGAAGCTGGCAAACATTGTCCCAGTTTTCAAGAAGAGCATGAAGGAAGACCCTGGAAACTACAGGCCTGTCACTCTCACTTCAGTGCCTGGAAAAGTTATGGAGATTATTCTGGGAAATATTGAGAAACACCTGAAAGACAATGCAGTCATTGGCCACAACCAGCGCAGCTTCATGAGAGGAAAGTCCTGCTTATCAAACCTGATTTCCTTCTATGACAAGGTAACCCACCTAGCTGATCAAGGGAAGCCAGTTGATGCAATAGTTCCAGATTTCAGTAAAGTTTTTGATACTGTCTCTCAAAGAATCCTTCTGGACAAAATGTCCAGCACACAGATGGATAAACACATCACATGGTGGGTGAGCAATTGGCTCATGGATCAAGCACAGAGGGTAATAGTGAATGGGGTGACATCAGGGTGGTGACCTGTCACTAATGAGGTTCCACAGGGATCCATCTTAGGCCCTGTGCTCTTCAATTCTTCAACAATTACTTGAACACAGGACTGGAAAGGATACTAAACAAGTTTGCAGATGACCCAAAACTGGGAGGAGCTGTTGACTCCCTTGAGGGCAGGGAGGACCTGCAGAGAGACCTCGACAAACTAGAGGACTGGGCAATCACCAACCATAGGAAGTTCAGCAAGGGAAAGTGCTGGATTCTGCACCTGTAAAGACAGACTGGGGAATAAGATGCTGGAAAGCAGTGCCACAGAAAGGGACCTGGGGGTCCTGGTCGATGGCAACTTGAGTATGAGTCAGAAGTGCCCTGGCAGCCAGGAGGGCCAACTGTGTCCTGGGGGGCATCAGGCAAAGCATCACCAGCTGGGTGAGGGAGGGGATTGTCCCGCTCTGCTCTGCACTGGTGCAGCCTTACCTTAAATGTTGTGTGCAGTTTTGGGCACCACAATATAAAAAAGATATTAAGCTCTTAGAGAGTGTCCACAGGAGGGCAATGAAGATGGTGAAGGGCCTCGAGGGGAAGCCATATGAGGAGTAGCTGAGGCCACTTGGTCTGTTTAGCCTGGAGAATAGGAGACTGAGGGGAGACCTCATTGCAGTTACAACTTCCTTGAGAGGGGAAGAGGAGGGCAGACACTGATCTCTTCTTTGTGGTCACCAGTGACAGGACTCGAGGGAATGGCCTGAAGTTGTGTCAAGGGAGGTTTAGCTTGGATATTAGAAAAACGTTCTTCAATCAGAGGGTAGTTGGGCACTGGAACAGACTCCCCAGGGAAGTGGTCAAAGTACGAAGCCTGACAGAGTTCAAGAAACGTTTAAATTACACTCTCAGGCACATGGTGTGACTCTTAGGGATCGTCCTGTGCAGGACTAAGGGTTAGACTCAATGATCCTTGTGGGTTCCTTCCAACTCAGCATATTCTCTGATTCTATGATTCCTCAAAATCAGGCTCCTGGGATACTTTCGGGATGATCTGAGAGCTTATAACAGAGAAAACATAGTTAAGAAAGCTCTGTAGCATCCAGAAAGGTAGAGTAGACTGTGTACAGACCCTAGAAGTTCTAAGAAGCATGTGGTACTCGCATTCAAGATCAGGGCCATTTCTGTGGAGTTGCAAGCTAAACAACTAGAGGACTGTTCAGCCTGGCTGAACTTTCCATCCTTTTCTGCATTAAAGACAGATATTTCCATTCAGGTTTGCATTTTGATATCACCTGCATTTTGCTATTTCTCTGTCAGATTGTAGGTAAATCAGAGCTACTCTCAGCATCATTTTGCATTGCATCCTGAAACATGGAAAAAGGTAGCTCAAAACAGAGAACTTGCTATGAGATACAGAGAGGAGGAATGTGAAAGGAGCACTGTGGGTTCTGAACCTTTAGGTCTACCCTGGAACGTGACAAAAAACAACATCATCTGATTAAAAATCTCATCTGTCCTCTTATATCACACTTTCTGGAACTGTGGGTGGGGTGGGAGGCTGCAACTCATCATTTTTGTTTCTGAAACACCAAGGGCCAAATCATGTGAGTACTCTGATGAATTCATACTCCTTTCCTAGGACTGACACAAACATGTTCTTTAAAGTATAGGATGATAATAATGCTTATTTCACCAAAGGAAGAAGATTGGTATCATTGGCTTCCTTAAGAGAGGAGATCTAAGGCACAGAGTTACTCAGGGACACTTTGCAGATCAAAACCAACCCAGTCTTTCTTCTGTTTCCATGTCTGCTTGAAAGTCGCCCTTGGGCAGCACACTGCTACAGGGCTTCAAGGCATCCACGGCATGGGGCAGTGTCCATGAGGTGGGTGCTGTGGTGGGTGATGAAGCCTTGGTGCAAGGGAAGAGCCCTGCAAAATACAACTTGGGCAAGCACCGGGGCTAGCAAAGATGGGTCTCCTTGGGAAGGTGAAGAGTGAAAAAACATGGAGAACAGAACAAAAATTGTTTTCCCTGGGGTAGGTGGTCTCAGCAGTTACGTTTTAGAGATTGCCTCATACTGAATTTCAGCATTTCAAAAAAAAATGAAATTCATTAAGCACAAGTCCTATGAGGAGAGGCTGAGGGAGCTGAGGTTGTTTAGTCTGGAGAAGAGAAGACTTAGAGGTGACCTCATCGCTCTCTTCCACTACCTGAAGGGAGGTTATAGCCAGGTGGGGGTTGGTCTCTTCTCCCAGGCAAACAACAATAGGACAAGGGGACATGGGCTCAAGCTCTGCCAGGGGAGGTTTAGGTTAGATGTTAGGAAGAAATTCTTTACAGAGAGGGTAATCAGGCATTCGAACGGCCTACCCAGAGAGGTGGTGGATTCACCATCCCTGGAGGTTTTTAAGCAGAGATTGGATGTGGCCCTTAGTGCCATGATATAGTAATTGGAGTTGGATCAGGGGTTGGACTTGATGATCTTGGAGGTCTTTTCCAACCCAATCTATTCTATAATTCTATGATTCTATGATTCTTACATGCAGTAAGGATGGGAAAGTCAACTGTTAAGCTACTCATAGAAGTCAGGCAATACAAAAGTACAAACTTATCTATTCTTTCTTTTGATCATGACATTGCAAAGTCAGTGTCCAAACACTCAAACGCAAGGCTTGTTTGTACTAAACATCAGCTGTCCTTCAGACAGGCCCCCTGCCCTGCCTCTGCCAGATGCTGGCTCAATGAATGAAAAAAGCATTTTTTTCTACCTTCCTTATTCCTGGGCTGCTTGCCAGATCCTTTCCCAAATCCTTGTGACTGGCTCTCGAGAAATGAGAGCTGGTTGTACCTCTTCCCCAGAAGTAGTGGGAGCCATCTCAGGCACCCCTGCTTACCCAAGATGGGCTGCTATGGCAGGGGGCAGGGGGGCAGCCCCCTCAGTCCCAGTCCTGCCCCTGCCAGCATCTCATAGGACCTTCCCAGCCTTATGTGGGGCTGCCTGACTCTGTGGATCAGATGCTGGACTCCATTAGTGCCGCTCAGCAAAGTGAGGTGGCTGTCCAAGCAGCCACGTCAGCCCCTCCGAGGCGTGTAACGTTCAGCCCGAGAGCAGCTGATTGGAGGTATGATTGCATTCACTCCTGAAAGCCCACGGCTTTCTGGACAGAGATCTGACTGATTTACAGCTGTAATATCACTGTCTACTGACAGTCAGGGGTCTAAATTCCTTCCCAAGTAGCAATGCTTGGTCATTAACGGGGGCCATGCTCCCTCAGTCAAAGGGAGTGGTATATCCTCCACTGACTCCAGCAGCCTTTTATTCTGTACATGAAAGTAAAGGTGCAGTAATCTCAGATATTAAAGGAAATAAATATGTGCCAACATGAACTCTACAGCAGTTCTGAGGAACTGTACTTTACTAATACAGTGGACCAGAAAATATGAAGTTTTTAGCTAAATGAGTCTTTTAGCCCTGGAAGTTTTCCTTGGGACTTAGAAGCACTCATGTTGATTAATGCAAGTCCTGCAGATAAACAGCTGCTGCCACATTCAGGCAATCTTTTAGAGAAGATATCATTTTACTTGCCAGTATGGATTCTCCTTTTTGACATTCCTTTTTCATAATTTTCAGGTTTGTAAATATTTTTTTTTAGGAATACATAACACATTTAGAAGGGGAAGGATATGAAGCTTGGGTTTGAAAAAGGTAGGTTCAAAACCATCAACTTTTCAAACAACTGAAAAGAACATAGGATTATTTTAAAGACATTACAAATCTCCATTACTTTTTTCTGCTACTGTAGAAAACCCAGTGGTGCTCCTCTGTTTAGAAACAGCTGTTTCATTAAACACAAGAGGAAACATTGCATCATTCTTTCTACTGTCTTTTTAATGACGGATCTGGATTCTTGTCTTTTAAGCAGGAGTATTGTCTCCAGCCAATCCGAGGAATTAATCCACATATACTACTCAGGCAAAAATCACATAGGTAAAGGAAGCTGAAAAAATGTGAAGAACTTCCTTCTATTAAATGAACTAGTAACCGTGCAGCTTCGAAAAAGCCTGGAGGAATCCCTTTAGGATCTTACCCTAAGCCTGATTAAAGGAACTCAATTATATCTGCTGACAAACCTCTCAGAATATTTTGTGAACTGTAACTGAAGTGTGACTGAAACTTGTCATTCAGGCAGAAATCAATTCACTGTTCCTATGGCTAAATGTAAAAATCCCAGTACTAGTAACTCTAATTTAATTTAAATAAATAACCGTGATTTTAAAGACTAGTTGGGCAAGAGTATCCTACAGGGTGTTGACACCCAACTTCTTTCTGTAGAAGCTGAGTTATAGTAGTGCCCATTTATGATCTAGTGAGAAAATCTGCAATTTAATTAAAAACAGAAGAAATAAAATCCTTCATAAATGAAAGTTAATGGTCTCTAATTGTGTATAGCTGAGGAAGAGTACAGAGGAGGATGTGTGACCCTTCTTTCCTTACAATACCCTGGAGTCTCTGGTTCTGGGAAATTGCATGATGATTATTTTCTTTCAAATATTTTATTCTTGTGTTTATGTAGAGATCCACTTAATAATCCAGAGCATCAGGAACTGGGGCCTGACTTTTCAAAGCAGTCTACCAGCTCCAGAAACCTCATTCGTTGGACACTCACCCTGAAAAACCTGAGGTGATGCTTCCTTTGAATGAAATCATTATTGTACCATCCAGTGTCCATTTTTAGCTGCAACTTAACATACAGAGTTATTATTATTAACATAATAAAGGAGTCACGGCCAGAAAACTGTCAGAATAGTCAAGTGTCTTAATTCCTCTCCACCTAATGCAGAAGCAAGGCTGGATGGGCTGGGACATCAATGCAACTTGAGACAAGAAAGGCACATCAAAAATGCTCCCTGGGGGGTTTCAGGCACAGTGGAATCAGACCAAGCAGAATTGCATTCACAAATTTCTTGTTTCCCATAATAATGGTTGTACTCTGAATGTGCTTTCCCTTGCATTGCTGTTGAGTTCTCGTTGCACGGTACAAAGCGGAAGCCTCAAGGACCATCTCAGCTATTTTGGTAGCTAGGGTGCGGGATTGCTTGTGTCCAAACGAGGCTTCAGACATAGCCTGATAATACTGTTTGTTTTCCTGAATGTTTTTTATTCTACTACACTATTTCTGAGGCAGGTTTGACCTTCTTGTAGTATGCAGGATACAGGATGCAAGAATCTACAAGGTGAAGCAATGCTGCCTTCTGCCTTGTTTTCTATGTGCAGCCTTTGATTTGCTCTTTTGACTGCAGTAGTTTTCATAGAAAAGTGTCACCAGAGTGCCTAGAAGAAGTCTTTTCATTGTGCATTTGTAAGTGGAATTTTTTCCTCGTATTACGTTATTTTGCCCTTCTCAACATTACTCGCCTTTGCTCACTGATTTTCCAAGCCTCTCTAGTGAAAATGTTCAATACTGTATGTCTCTTATACATCTGTGGGACTTGGCTGTTGTCCAAAAGCAGGACACAGACTCTTCCCAAGGTTCCTTGAGGCCCCAAATCCCATACTTAAAGAGATCATCTCTTACTCCTCTTTGAAAACAAAAAAGTTCTTGGTGTCTTGATTTACTTGCATGTAAATATACTGCTCACAAATATATTTAAGTATGTCAGTGCATTGCCCAGGCACCAATACTTGTCCAATGCCTTACTGGTAATCTCATAAGAAACTGAGCATAGGTCCTGTTAATATTTTAGCCAAAGCACAAGTATATATAAATGAAAGAGACTGATTAATATATCATGATGACTCCTTCAATTATCTTTTCCATTAGCGTGGAATTCATCAAAGTACATAACGCTTGCACAAAGGCACTTCAGATCTAGCTGTCTGATATGCAAGATCTAAACAGGGGATATGAAAAATCTGTTTCTGACCCAACACACAAAGAACATTATTCTTCAAAGTCCCAAAACAAAGAACAGCTCTGAAATACTCATTTGTGAGCTCGTCATCTAAGATTGCTTAGTGGTCATCTAAATAATCACACTTTGCCTATGGTGTCTATACATTCATTCAGCATGAAGACTTCACAACAGATTTTTTTTTTTATGCTCTTGCCATATTTTGGTAGGTAGTTTCTGACATCCTAATTAGTTCAAATTAAATTAGACATTTAGTCTTCTGACATCTGGAACAGTGCCTGCCAGCTATTTCCCCTCTCTTTTTTTCCCGAAAGAGATAAAATGTTAGGTTATGTGCTAAAAAGCTCATCTGCATGCCTACAAACGAGCACAGAGACAATGGCAGGTGTGGGAAGCCAAATAATATGCTCCCTCAACTCACCCCAGACCCATCATGGAGAGGTTCAAAGGCCACCACAGGCCCACCTCCACATGCCCAGGAGAGCACAGGGGCACAATTGCAGGTGGTTCTGGGAGGACACAAGCCCCTGTATCCAGACATAAAACCCATCACAATGAGTCAACAGGAGTACCTTTAGGACTGGAGCAGATTACCACCTAAGGATATAGGATGCATTATGAGACCCCAGGGAAGAGCATTTGGGCGTAACAAAAGATTACGAGTGTGATGTTTGCTGGAGAATCCAAAGGTGGGGAAAGGGAGAGCTCAAGAATATTTGAGGAGGAACAAGTGTAGGAACAAATGATATAATGAGTCATAAAAGGACAAATGGGACTGGCCTTGTGTAAACAAGGGCTGATTGGTATCCATTGCTTGGTCATACCCTGTTCCTGCTCAGTGCAGTCTGGCATGTCTTCCAATGAAACTCTTGTTTCTAACTCTTTTCGTACCTCAGCATCTCTATCTCGTGCATATGCGTGGCTGGAGGTCTAAAAGCCAATGGCTCAGAAGTGGGAGGAGTTGTGTGTCTGCACTGCAAAAACAGGCAAGACCAGCAAGAGTGAGTGTGTGATCACCTGCAAAGATCAACCCAGAGCAGCCAAAGAGTGGGTGGAGGGCCCTGACAGTCAGGTGCATGTGTGTGTGCCTGCACGTGTGCCACTGTGCCATCCTTGTTGGGTGTACGTGCGCACATGCACGTGTCTGTACCAGCAGCTGGAGTGGGACTACAGCGTGGGGGGCTCGTATGTCCAGGTGAAAAAAACCTGGGATCCAGTGTTTTAGCCCAGTTGTTGGAGGGATCCACCTTACATATATGTACATAATTATTACTACTAATTTATTACTCCAGCCTGATTAGCCAGAGAGGTAAGGGTCCTCTATGAGGCTGTGGGTGCTGTTTGTCTTGGTGTGAGCACGAAACACCTCCATCAGTGCTGATGTGCATGGCGTGCAACGTGTACATATACAGACGTGTTGCACATATAGACATGTATGCATGTAGCTGGGAAACACGCTCAGCCTCACTACGGATTGGACCTCGGGCATGGAGCTGTGCAGCTTCATCCCTACCAGGCTACTGGATTTGGCTCCCCTAGCACAGTCCTCACAGTAGCCTGATCCATGGCCAGGTAGCTCCTGTATCAGAGCTACCCTGAGCCAGGGCCAAACTGACCCACACAAGCCATAGCCTGTGGGGCCTCCAGGGAAAACGTGTTCCTTCACCACCTCTCACCTACATGTGCCACTCCTTAGAATCTTCCTGGACACAAATAAATGCAGAGCTTTGGAATGTCACTTCTGGGTCAGAGAGACCCATCTCAAACAAACTTAACACTGATGCTTTGCTTCTGCTGACCAAACACCTGACTGTTCTCTATATCTGCACTGATTTATGGTCCAGATTCTGTCATATCTGCATCCCTCAAATCCACCTTAGATTTTTCTCACAACCAAGTTCAGGGAACAACAGTCCTCTCCTGTAGATAAGAGAGAGGAACATTGCTTGCTTTTGTACTAATTGTCCTAAAAGTACTGATCATAATATTCCTTTCAAAAACAGTACTTCTCATAGAGACTGAGTTTTAGAGGGCTGGATTCAAATGAGATTTATGTTCTAAACAGAGCACAGAGGTAGGGAAGAGCACAAATGGAAATTTGAAATCTACAGGAAAAGAGTGAATGAGCTTGGGAAGTGTATGCCTTAATACAAAAATGGATGTGAATGTATTAAAAAATGTTAATTTGAACATATTTGGGAATATAAAGATTTTTAGAAGTAGTACTATACAACTAATATTAGGATAGTGGGACCCCTGAGGTATAAAGGTGGAAGGAAACTTCTAATTTAATTTCAACGTCTCTGAATTCTGGAAATGTTTGGGGGGATTTTTTGCCTCATTTTACCCTACACGTTCCTGAAATCTGATGTAACATAATTAATGCCTTAATTTTCCAGACTGTGTTTTTTCCCGTTGTTCTCATTTTTGCCTCGGTTCCGGATAAGGAAAGAAATAGCAGAAAGGGGTTGTTTTACATAATCATCACCTGTTCCCGTCTTTCCTATTTTTCTACGACTGCTCAGCCTAAAAGACAGAACACATGATTACTCAGTGAAAGCCCAGCAGCCATGAACTCCATCTGATTTGCAGCCTTCAAAGTATTATTTGTATAAAGACAATAAAAAAGTCTTGTTCCTTTATAAGGATGACTGCAAGGAGTTTGATCTCAGAAAAGAACAGCAAAGATTTTCGTTCTCTGGCTCTCAAAAATGACTCAGTAAGAGATTTTGATCTCTATATTGTAAATTTGATATCCTGTGGATCTCCACCTCACCTATTGAGTTGCCTGTTATATTACACTTTTCAGGCTTAATACGTGATTGATTAAAAAGCTTCATTTCTTCTTGCTTTTCTATATTATTCTGCACTTAAATGTTTCAAGGTCATTATCAGCCAGACTCATTGCTGTAAGAGAGTTCACTTAAACCGCTTCTGTGTTTTGTCTTAGGTACTAACTGCTGAAATGTAAAAAACTCCTGACACACACCTTTTTGTCCCGATGTAGGCAGGTTTTTAAGGATATACCTCAAATACGTGTCGTTCCCCTAAAGACAAAAAGGTTCCCAACACAAGAAGAGAAGTTAGTACCTACTTTACTGCATAAATGCACACCTGTTATTTTCCTACACATCTCTGGGTATGGTTCTTTTCTCTGAAACTGTCTGTTCATTTATCTACTAGACTCCTGAGACAAGGAGTAGTAACTTTGGGTTTTTTTCCTTATACTCTGGTCAAAACTTGAAGATTTTGGGCTATTTCCTTGACCTCTTTCTTTGTTACAGGCTCTCTGGCAGAGAAACCTGTTTTTCAATCTCTGCTACAGTTCAATTTAAAAGGAATGTTACCATTTGCCTACAGAATTGCTCTCAGCCATGCTGCTCAGCCTTAGCTGCTTCTACAAATCACAATGCTTGTTCTCCAATGCTAATACTACTTGTGTTTTTCACTTTGCTCCCTGAAAGAAGAGCTTTAGACTGATCTGGATTTTCAAGTTAAAGATCTAACAATATCCTATCCTTACAGATCAAGAGAACACAGGAATAGCACGTTTGCATCAGAAAGTGCATGGAGTGCTCTACTAATTGGCTTTTTGCAGGAAGAGGCAGAACAGGGTGGAAATCAGCTGCTCCAAATAGAGTCATCCCTACTGTACATAGCCCTGCTGGAAGCTGAAGGCCAGGCCAGTTTCCTCGAACACTCTGGCAGTGAATATGGCAGAAATGTGCACATTAGTCTTTTTTTTTTTTTTCTTTTACGCATGCGGAAAAGGGTAACCTTTGTAGGCTGCTACACAGCTGCATGAAGGTTCATTGCAAGTGATTTCCCCTCTCAATTTCTATATTCTACATCTGTGTTTTATTAATTGGAAGAGTGAGAAATGGCTCTTAAATAGAATGGAGGAATACTAGGAAAATAGTGCAGCTGCAATCAGCTGCTCCCACAATGGCAGCTACTGTTGAACTGTCATATGCCGCACAAGCACTTGCAGTCAGCAACACTATCACACACATATTCCTTACCAAGAAATGTGGGAAGCACAAAGCTTGCAAATGTCTGTTCAACTTCAAACATCAGTGCCTAAGAGACATTTGTCTTAAAAGCATCGAGTGCATGAACTGAAGGCAAGAAATAAAAGAGAAAGGCATGCTACTTCTGTAATGAAAGACTGAAACATCATGAGCTTAAGCACCTTTAGAGTTTACCTGCAGGATCATGAAGAGGTTCCTGTGACAAAATCACCAAGAGGCAGGGTCCTTTAAGCCATTTACATGGGAAGACTGACATGAGGTGGACAGTAAGGACAGCCTCTCCCACCATCCTTCAAAAGGCAGAGCATTGTGCCTAGGCACAGCAAGGGAGCAGAGAGGCAGGACAGTAATATCCTCACACCTCTTCAAGAGAGTCTTAACTTTACTGCCACATCCTGAACAGCTTTTAAAACCTAGGTTCAACCAGGACACACTCTGCCAGTCACAGAGAAGTGAAGTACACACGGGACACTCTATCCACCCTAAAACACTTTATGTGAATCCTGGAACACGTTTTACATATTTATATTTTCTGGCACTGAGCAACGTTTGCCCTACATTTCTTCTCTTTCACTGCAAACAGATGCATGTCCTCACTCTACCTATCTCCCTGTGGAATGGTTTTCTGAACAAGACGCTGCTGCTCCAGTAGTACAAGGCCTTTAACAAGCAGGTATCTCAGCAGGGCTCAACTCAGCCTCCTCTCCTCTGGCACCAAGTCACTCAGTGCAGCTTCCACACCGTCTTCCCAACAGTGAACATGGCTGTCTGAAATGCTTACTTGTGCACAAAGTTCAGAGCCTCAGCATAAACTTAGAAGGATAATTTCTTGACAAATTAGTTTCTCAGCAAAATCCTTACATCACAACAGGGAACTGGGAGTATTTGCTGCCAGTTGCTGAAGATGAAGGTATATTCAACAATGTGAAGAACACAAAGCCCAACTCTTGAACCTCCCTGCTCTCCAAGTCCCATAACTTTGTAAAACTGACAGAAGACTCAAGCCTCTGGAATTGCCAAAAATACTAATTTTACAGTTTCATTTTCCATTTTTTATACGCACAAGAAGCCTGGTGAGAAAGAATTTGAGGTAAACAAAATTCATTCTACATGACCGGAAAATCACAGTTGAAAATAAGTTAAGCACTGTTTTATATTACCTTGTTTTTTTCATCCTATAGATGCAAAAAAAAAAAAAAAAAAAAATTAAAAGGAATATAAGCATTTCAAGCAAAGAAGATAGTGTTTTAGAAAATTCCTCTAATCACATTTGTTTTTAATAATTTAAGAGGGTACTTTCATGAAGCATAGTATAGTAGGTCTCTTTTTTAGAGGTATGTAATTTTAAGGCAAGTTTTCTGTATTTCTTTAAATTACTGAAAATGCTTATTTTCCACTGCTTTAATTTGTATCTTACAGACTTCCTTCTGCCCATGACCAGTTCAGAAGCACAAAGGGTCAGGTTCTTTACTAGTCAGTTAGGTAAATAAATCCTTATTACTTGAATGACTCTCTGAAGAATAGCAGGTAGACAAACTATGGAAGATTTTTTCAGTCTTGTAACAGCCCACATCTAGCATACACACATACAGTTTTAAAAGAACATTGCTTACAGTATCCACCAAGTGCTAAAATAAGTTTTGTTTGCTTTTAAAGGAGTAAGAAAACTATTAAAAAAAACCAAACTAAAAATTTTATTCTGGCACTACATGAAAATAGTAAGAATTATACCTAACAGTACTAGTTACAATGAAAGTAAAGCTGCCTGTTAAAAAATTAACTACTGATTGAAGCTTGCAATTTCAGCCTTCACCAATTGCTTTCTTGAGTGACTCATCAAATCAGTGTTACCTAAAAAGTCAATACTGAGAAACCAGATAAACCAATAAATACTCCTTTCAGTCACACAATTGTTACCACTCTTGAGAACACAGTCAAGCGTTTTATTGTTTATACTCATTTTCATTTACACATAAGAGAAACAATCAATGCAGTTCTATCACAGCAGGTGGACCATATCCTGAAACTCTGCTGAGTATGTATAGACCTGTCTTAAGGTCCAATCAGGAAGGGAGGGCAAGGAGGAAAAAAAAAAAAAAAAAAAAAAAAAAAAAAAAAAAGAAAAAACAGGAGGGAAGTAGGGAGGCAAGAAATTTCACTAACATCAGTTAATTCATGATTCATGGGTATTTATTTTGCAGGTGAAATTGCTCTTCTGAAAGGGCAAACTGCTTCACTTCTTTACAAAATACACTTAATAATGTAAGTACTTAGAGAATTATAAATTTTGCAGTGGTTCATGCGGTAAGGGTGTGCAACCAACACAAAATGGAAAACATGGTTACAACATCAAACTGCTACTTCTATTCCCAGCTGGTTTATGGAAAAGGTCATTGGACTTCTTGATTTCTGCTCTTGAGTAATGGAGTAGAATCAAGAAGTATTTATTTTATAAAGGCAACTATGAGGACAGACTACAGGTATGCAGTGCAGTTGAACAGGTCTACAACTTTTGTTTCTAGAGCATTTGTTATTGTTTTGAAATACAAATATAACTTCTGCACACTGTCACTTCTCACACATGTTCAGCTATAGGAGCCATTTACAGAATTCACTGCGATGTTCCTATTTTAAAAGCTGCTTTTTTTCTCCTCTTGGCCTCCTAGGTGAAGGGAGCAACTCTTTTCACTGAAATAAATTACAGATGTGCAGAAGTACAACTACGCTACCAACACGGACAGAGACAACTGTGCTCTTGTGCACACCCCTACAACCGGTCGGAGAACAAATTAAGAAGTTAAGCCTGCAAAATAAATGGAGTTTACTCTCAAACTTTTTTCTTCATTCCAGATGAATTATAGACCTTGATTCGAGGCTGCCCTCTTTTTTTGCAACTGATCTGCGTGCCTATTGGAACAGCATCTCTGCCAGAGTCATTACACTGAAACGCAGAGCTGAGCAGTTTGGTGGCAGTATGTATTGACGTTTTTGCAGCATCATGAGTCTGGCAACTGGGCTTGGGGAAGTTTCAAGCAGTGGGTCTTTACAATAGCAACTTGATTCTGCAGACAAAAAGCAAAAGATTGGCAGAATTATTAAAGTATCACAATAAAGGCATGTATGCATTCTGCAGAACCTGGCGCCCAGTTCAGCGATGAGCTGGCAGCCACTGCTGTCAGAGGCGCGGAAAGGCAGAGCCCCTCCGCGTGCGAAGAGACACATCGAAGTGACGGGTCTCTCACGGGGGCTAAGGGGCAGCTTTCCCCTCGGGACGCCTGCTCGCAGCCGGCTCCGCTCTGCAGGAGCAGGTGGAGCCGCCAGGAAGCCGGAAAGAAGTAGGGCTCGACTTCGCCAGCAGCCTTCATCTGGGGCCTGTCCTACCTCCCTTCCTCGCAAAAAAACCCCCAAAACCCAAGAAACGACGCTCCGCGAGCACCGGGTCTGCACGACTGCTCGAAAAGGGGGCTGCACCCACAGCGGCCCCTGCAGCTGCCGCCGGGAGGAGGCACCGGGAGCGCCGCCGGGGGGACCAGCCCGGTCCCGGCGCTCTCCGGGGAGCTCGGCTGCGGGCTCGAAAAGCAAGTACCGTTTAGCACTAATTGGCCCAAACGCGGGCACTGGTACGCGAAATGGCGGCAGACTGGTTTAATAGGTGGAGTAAAAGGCAGATTGCCGTTGAGTCACTCCCTGCGAGGTGGGGGGAGGCGGGCGGGGGGCACACAAGGCACACACACACACAGTGAAATGTCAGGAGCGTGCAGCATCCCCGCTGCTCGCTGCCACTACCGAAGGGTCTGAACACCAGCTAATTGTGGGGTCGCACCCCCTCTCTCCCCCTTCCCGCCCCCCCCTCAGCCCTTCCCGTCCCGGGCACCGCGGCTCTCCGGGCAGGGGGTGGCGGAGCGCGGACCTACCTGTGGCGCCGGGCGCGGGCGTGCATGGGGGCTGCCCCGGAGAACACATCGCATTCAACATCTCAGCCTGTGCATCGGAAACGTATGAGTTTGTGAAAAGCTTGTTTGAAGTCTTCGTTAGACATAGTATAGATGACAGGGTTGATGAGGGAGTTGAGATATCCAAGCCACGTGAAAAAGTCAAAGATGGCCATGTGGAACCAGCAAGCGTCCTTGCAAATAGGCAACACCAGGCTGATGATGAAAAAAGGCAGCCAACAGACGATGAAGGCTCCTAAAATAATCCCTAAAGTCTTTGTAGCTTTCCGCTCTCTAGCGGCCGTCAGCTTCTTTTTCTCCAGCAGGGCATCCGAGACCTTCACCTTCACCTGGTTCATGTACACGGGGGAGCCCGTTTCGCTGCATCCCTCGGGAGCCTTGGAGTTTATGGACGTGACGGAGGAGGTCGACCCTGGGGAGTCCGTGATTAACTGAGCCCGCGTTAGTCTTTTACCTGCTTTCTTTGGCGTCTGCTTCAAAATCCGCGACCTGGCTTCCACGTAGATCCTCCCGTAGAGGGCTATCAGAAGCAGAGTGGGGAAGTAGAAGGCTCCTACCGTGGAGTACACGGTGTAGAGGACGTGGTCCGTGTTCACCACACAGTGAGAGACCTCCTCAGCCTTCGCCTGCCGCCAAAACAAAGGGGGCATGGAGATGCAGATGGAGAAGATCCATACCAGTGCGATCATGCCCGCTGCCCGCTTGGGAGTCCGTTTCGTGGAGTACTCGACGGCGTCGGTGATCGCCCAGTAGCGGTCCAGGGCGATGACACAGAGGTGCAGGATGGACGCCGTGCAACAGGTGATGTCCGAGGACAGCCAGATATCGCAGACTATCTGACCCAGCTTCCACTTGCCGGTCACAGTGTACACGGTGCTGATGGGCATGACGAGGATGGAGACGAGGAGGTCGGTGACGGCCAACGAGGCGATCAGATAGTTGGCCGGCGTGTGGAGTTTCCTCGTCTGGTAGACCGTGGCGATGACAAAGGCGTTGGAGAGCACCGTGGCCAGGGTGAGCAGCGCCAGGACGACGGCGAGCACGATCTTCCCGGAGAGGGGGGTGGCATCTTGGTAGATCACTTCCTCGGCGCTACAGTTTTGGTAAGAGTCGTTGGCGGACACCAGCTGCGCCCGGCAGGGGCCGGTCGGCTCCATCCCTCCGCGGCCGCCGCCCCCGCAGACGGCGGGACTCGGCGCGGCACGGCGGGGCCGCTACCCCGGCAGGACCCCGTCGGCGCCGGGGGAGGGCTGCAGCATCCCCGCGCCGGCACCACCTCCCGCCCGCTTGCCCGCCCTTCCGGGAGCACCGAGCGGGCTCCGCGGAGCCTCACTCCCCACGGGCGAGGGAGCAGGGCAAAGCGGGGGCCAGGCGTGCCCGCTCGCCCCGCCAGCTCATCGCTCCGCCGCCTGCCCGCGGAGCGAGGCGAGCCCCAGACATGGGGCTACCGCCCCGGCCGCCCCTAAGCGCAGCCCCGCCGCCCGCGGCTCCACACCGTGTCTCGACGGGCGCAGCGGCGGCGCCGCATGCCCGCGGGCGGCGGCCTCGTCCCCCGGGCTGCGGGCGCGACGGCGGGGGCTGCGAGGGCAGCGGAGCCGCCCCGCCGGGCCGTGCCTTCACACGCAGCCCGCCGCAGCAAGTTTGCAGCCGCCGCCGCGGGCACGGGAGGAGCAGGAGGAGGAGGAAGAGGAGGGTCCGCGGGAGGCAGAGCGGGAGACCACCTCCCATTGCGCCCCGCCGCGGGCCATGCTGCCGGGGCCCGGCCTCCGCCCAGCGCCGGCAGCCGCGGGCAAGGGCTGGTGTGAGGGAGCGGCGAGCAGCCACCGCCCCTTATATAGCGGGCGGCGCGGCTCCGCCAGCACCGAGCAACCGGTGCTGCTGCCGGGCGGGCTGCCCGCGGAGGAGGAGCTGCCGTCGCCTCCCTCCGCCCTCCCTCCCGCACCCACCAGCCGTCCGGCCGGGGGGGGTGCCCAGCTCGGCCCGGCTCCGTGCACCGCCCCACCGCTGTCCCCCGCCCCTGTCCCTGCAGGCGTCGGGAGGAGCCCGGGCTCGCTCCCCGCCCCACCGGGGCGCAGCCCCTCTTCGTCCATCCCGCCTAGGGGTGCTGTGGCGCTGGGAGGTTGCGGGTGCCCCTTGGTCCGGCGGTTGTCCCCATCCCTCTTTGCACCGTGCCCTCTACGCCGCGGGGTTGGGCGATGCCAGACGTCTCGGGGGCTGTACTGCCCGCCGCCCCGTCCCTCGGCGGGTGGCATGTGTCGCTCGGTGCCGAAGCTGGGCGTGCGGGAGGGGCTGGGGCGACCAGGACGGTGCGGGACAGGGGCGCAACCGGAGCGGGCCGGCTTCTCGGGTTCCTCGCCCTACCCCGAGGGGCTGCGCAGCGCAGTGAGTTCCGCTGCTGTGAGTACGCGTCCCACCGCATCATACGCCTGCTTTACACTTACTGTAATGTCGTGCCTTCTGGCCTCTGCCTTTCTTATCCCTCGCCCTCTCCCCCCCGCCTTTTTTTTTTTCTTTTTTTTTTTTTTTCCTTTTTTTTTTTTTTTTTTCCTGATGTGCTTGGAAAGGCACACCCGCGGTTAAGCAGCCCTGACGTGCCCCGCAAGTTTCTTCAGCGATCGGGAGGCGGGGGCAGGAGGATCAGCGGGAGTAGTTCACGTTTGTCCAGGTCCCGCAGCTCCTGCCAGTGTTTGTTCTCCGCAGCCGCAGGAAAGTTTTATACACAAAGGGAAGTGTGATCTTTCTTTTTGCTGGGTCAGGGCAATTCCAAGCTCGGTGAAATGTCTATGCCCCAGCGGGAGTAAATCTCTCAAAGATGCCACGATAAAGCCACTGAAAAGGAGGCAAGGCATTTTAGTCTGCAGGCACGTTTGTTCACATATGCTGTTACCTGCCTAAGCTCCCTGCAAGCTCTCAACACTTCTGTCTTGGATATCTGCTTCTGGCTGAATTCCTCTGTCATGGAAAGGCAAACAGTTTCTCTGAGGCCCCGTTCTTTCTGGGCTATGCTCAGCACCACACAGAGACAGGCACTGCAGTGTTCTGCCTGGGACATAGAGCTTATGGGCAGGGTGAGAAACCTTGGTGCCCTGTTGGTAAACCTTGAACAAGAGGAACTGGCACGCCTAAGAGGATGCAGATCAAGGAAAGACAGCGCAAGTAGGCTGGAGAGAATCCATTGTAGCCCAGACGGTGAGAAAACTGTAGGAAGAGAAGCACTGAACTGAAGAAGAGCCAGGGCTGCTGGGAAAGCCAGCAGTATGGGAAAGCCAGAGCCCTGCAGAGACAACCCCTTCTCCCTATTTCAGTACAGGGCAAGGTGCCCTGATCTTGGGATGTGCTAAGCACCCTCAGGCTTCCTAAGATCAAAAAAACAGTGATGGTTCTTGAGATTTTGTAGAATCAGTTCCAGATCTTTCTCAAGAAGTGAGGTAGGGGGAGGATTGTCTTGGATTAATGAAAGTGTGGCAGTCAAGATTTGCCTACATTCACTGAACTGACAGGAAGACAAAATGTCAGTGAGCCTTTCTGTTTTCCCAAAAGGGCTTTGGAGAGTGTTTGGTCTGTTTCCATGTTTTTATTTGTGGTGCCTCCTTGTGTTGAAGCAGGCACCACTTCATTGAGGTTCCTGGGAACTGATAGAAGCCTCTGGGCTTTACTGCATTAAAAATAATAATACAGAGCTATCTATATTCTTCTGATCTCTTTGATAGGCAAAGATTTTATAATCCTGGTTTCTAATACAGTGTGGTATTGCTTTCACTTCTGCTTGACATTTTTGGCTTAATTTAGTTGTGCTTAAGTTGGCAACTGCCCTCGAGCCTCTGTAGCTCAACATTCTTCCCAAATAGGGCTATGTATCTAAGAGTGATTTAAATTTAAAACACCAATAATAACAAGAGAAAAACCTAGCCCTTTATTCAGTGTTGGAATAGCTTCCCTCTTGTGGAAAGGCTCTTACAAAATTATAGAGTCTCCAAGGGCAATGCTCTAGCTTTAGCCACTGCTGTCAGCCATGCTGTGCAATGTAGACAAGTATTATGTGAATGGGTGATGAGTTTTGGCCACCCTACTAATGTCACTGTTTATCCTCATGATAAAATGTTTGTGTTCTGTGCACAGCTTTTGCTGTTGCCCTTCTCCAATATTAATTCTGGGTTATTATTCAGCAGTAATCATCATTCATTGCTTCTCTCTTTGTCTTGCCAAGAAGATGCTTTTTTCATCACTCATTTGTTTTTTTCTTGTGCTCACTGGTTTCTTACTTATTTGTGTAGAACTGCTGCGAGTGGTGAGAAAAATGTTCACCCAGGGCATGCCAGGTCTTGCTGTAGTGACTTCACCTGGCTTCCCACCTGGTCTTCCTGGGCAGGTTCAGTAAGCATTCCCCATGCTTCTCTCCAGGGCTTCAGTCTCCGGCTAGGAACAGCTGCAGCAAGAAAGTAAAGCCAGCTTCCTAACAGTGCTGCGTATCACTGCTGGAGGGGCATGCAGAAGACATGTCCCCACCCAGGCACTGGAACTGCTGCTTTCTTTAGGCTGTGCATGCTGGCTCCCAGGATTTGTGTCAGAACAAGAGGTGCTCAGGTTTTAAAAAATTGCTCTTCCTCTCTGCTCTGCCAGGCTGCACGCAGCCCCCTGTCACAACTCGACTCCCACAGGCCAAGGCTTGATGAAAGCAGGACCACGTTCTACTTAGATCATCAATAAGTACTGGAGTCTTGGAGTGCTAGTCAGACACATATTGTAAATCATATGTATTACCACATGAACGATCATATCGCACTGTTGTGCTGGCACCTGGAAGCTTGCATTTCATTGTTTATTTTCCCCTCTCCTAACTGGATCTGAAAAGATGCTTACGAGAAGAGATCCTATTTCCTGAAGCTTTTGGCTTCTGTGCAGAGGCAGGCATAAAATTAATTTCTTTCTGCTGGCATAAGACTGTTAATACTTCTTATATCCAGATTTTGATGTACTAAAATACCCAAATATAGAAACAGCAATGAAAACTGAGCCTATTACTGGTTTATTGCTTCAAGAACTGCCCATGTATGGCATAAATATCTTATAAATAAATTAGAGAAGACAGACACGTAGAAACAAACCTAAGTACCAGAAAGGAAAAGTCCTCATCATAGACTCTGATCTGTCCTGGCCACAGATAATGTTGTGTGTGTTTTGTTATATTTGCACATGGGGCTCAGTGCACAATATAAACCTCACCTCTGCTCTTGACTCAGGTGGTAAGTTGTATGTAATGACATCTGTAGCCTCCTGCACTTGTGATGAGATTCCTACTCATATTTTAAATAATGAAATTCTGAGTCCTTCTGTTAGCAAAGATAACCTTCACAATGTAAATCAACATAGGGTATTTTGTTGAGTTTGCCAACAGACAAATAAGACTAATTTATGTGTGAAGTTTCTCAATGTTAACTTTGAAATACAGCTAAGGCCATTTAAATGCCATCACTTTTAAGTCACTAGTCAAAATAAAATCACCCAGCTTGAGTTACTGAAATTTAATTATAAGGAACAGCTGGGCCTAGTTTTGATTTTTACTCTAAGGACCCAGAAAAAGAAACACATGGGCTCAATAGGCACAAATACACACCGAGTTTCTAAACCCATACTGGTCAGTTGCTGAAAAATGTACTCAGATATCCTCCAAAGAGCATTCAATTATCCTAACTAGGCAGCTGAGCTAAAAACAAAACCTAACCACCCTCCAGTCCTCCTTTAAACTGTCTCTAGGATTTTATCCCCAAACACTGCACCCATCCTTACACATTTCAGTTCATGGAGGCAGAAGCTGAGGTTGGTGACTGTCCTCATTCCATGTATCATGTAGATACATGGCATTTGCTCTTTAACAATGTTCCTGGAGATACTCCACAGGAATCTGTTAATACTGCCCCATCTTCTCTCCTTCCACACTGCCCATAATTCTTGTGCTTTATTACAAAGCAGAAGAATTGACTTGTCTGAAAAGGGCTGCTGGCTTCTTGGTTTTGTGGTTTCTGTCTGAGGCTCCTGGAGCCTCTAATTCACACTAAAATCAGTGCAAATGCTTGTTTTTCTGCCATAGGATCTGGATCCATGATCATCCCTCCAGTTCAGTCTCCAGTTATATACCTGAAAGGATTTTAACCTACAGGCTATAATATGGGTGGATTATACCCATATCTGTTATCAAATCTATGCAGATTCATTGGGGAATGACTTGTAGGGAATAGCCATGACAGTACGACATAAAGGTACAGCTGTGTACCAGGACTAAATGTCAGTGACATAACCTTTAGCACCTGTTCATCAGGGAGGCAAAGGACACTGCATTTAGACTCTGTAGGGATTCAAATGAGAAAAGATCTCATATTCTGTGCTCAGATCTGCCAGAAGATAAATCCTCCACTCTCAGATATGGACCTATATCAGGTTTAAAGCTTTGTCCCACTTCAGTATGTTCAAATCTTTGTCTGCTTCAGAGGATGGAATCTGTAAGGGTCTCCTTTCATAATCTGGGGTTGATTTCAAAGGGGCTCCAACTATCAAGTTTTCAGAAACAAAACACTGAATTTTCTGTTTAAAAAAAAGTCTGAAAACATTTTAAACCAACAAGCTACTAATGCACAAAGCTTACTGGAAACTTTTGCAGTGCAGTGAATCACTGTAAAGAAGTAAAAACGTTGAAAATTAGGAATCAAGTCTTCTCCGTGTGAAATCAGCATGTCAACATTGATTTAAGGGGAGCTGCAAAGATTTCTTCCTACTAAAGATCTAGTTCTTCTGCATGGCTAATTAATATTTATCTAGGAAAGAAGGTAACATATGCTAAGCCCACTGCCACTATTTATAAGACTAGAGTCTTTGTTCCTGGAGGTAATCAGAAGCTAGGAGCTTTTGCTGGCATGCAGATTTGGGCTGCTAATTTAATAAAATGCATCATCCATTAATTTGAGTCCTTTAAGGATGTTTACTAGTTGACAGTTTCTTTTGCAGTATGAGACTTAATTGCAAAATTTAATTGTCTGTTCTGCTTAGCAAGAGGGTTAGATAGAGATGCTTCATACAACGTGCAGAATTTCAGGAACAGAAGCAATTTTGAAAGCCACAAAGATCTTGTAAGCCTACTTTCATCAGCAGAATTGGGCAGCAAGACTAAAGCAGAAGTGAATGGCCATGGCATCATGCAAATACCAGAGCTTTGCAAGGTCAGGAAGTCTTTTGAGGGATTTGAGATATGTACAGTTATTCTCAGCAGCATTTTACAAAGCAGTGCACAGTTGAAGATCTTATTCTTGTGACAAGGGACAATTTCTGTAAACCAACTAAATCAAATATAATCTGGTCTTGGGGTGAGGCTGTTATTAAACTGTTGGTCTAGATGTTGTCAAGTGTGAAATCCACTCTGCTAAAGAATAATTGGGCTGGCATAGGCCATCAGTATCCACCAGTGGTCTATGTGTAGCTCTTTGGGGAAGAAAACAAAGATTGAGAATCAAAAGGCCTTGAAGATGTAAGTAAATAAAATTGTGACACTTTAAGCTTCTGCCAAACATAAGGCAGTTGTGTGTCCCACTGCTTGGAAGCAGAATGTATCTCATCTGACTTTTCTCAGAGTAATCAAGTAGAACTACAGAGCCAGAATCAGCAGCCCAGATCAGAACTGACTCAATGATTTAGGGCAGCTGTAGTCAATGCCATTGAAGTATGGCAATATTTTAGTATTTTTCTTATTTCCCAATCTTTTCATTATTCAAAGATTGTTTAACTGACAAGTCTAATAGAAGTTTGTAAAAGTGTATATCTTGATGTCTTGGGAATAAGGTTGTTTATTGGAGAAGGGAATACTTAGCTGTAAAACATAGATGTGATCTCTATTTAGAAAGGTATGTTTTACTTTTCACTACAGGAAGGAATCAGTCTTAAAGGATTCAGATGTCAAGTAGAACATAGATAGAGGCCCAGATAGAGGTGATCTTAAAAATATCTTGACTTCTGGGTGTAGACTTTAAAATGCTAATGGATTAAAAAAGATTGAGATAGGGACTTTTTTGCCAGATGGTCATATCTGTGTTTGTGGAAGCAGAATCAGATAATTTTAATTCGTAGCTTTTATATTTCAGTTGTGAATTTCATGGGTTTCCCTTTCTTTCCTTGGGAAGATCTTGCTATATACTTTCCCCAGTCCTTACTCTCCTCATAGTTCCATCTCTACGCTCCAGGAGCTCTGCAAAGCTACATGAGTGCACAGTTCACCTCTTTAAGAGGAAGTTAAGGCTTCCAAACCTAAGCAGTATTCTTACCAATTGCTATAAAATTATGCATCTATTGGTTTGTTTTCTTTAAAAAAAAAAAGAATCTGAAGGTCTCTCTGGGTTTTCCTGGCTTTCTCATCACTCTCAAACATTCTTTGGACTTAGCCCAGATTTGTCCCTGCATCCCCTTAGTTTATGACTTTTCATCCTAGTGATGAACTTTCTCCTTCTCACTTCCAAGCTGCCTTCTCCATGTCTTGCTCCTGCAGAGGGCACACATCTGCATGGGAGCCTGACCTTCTGTTCTCCTACGCTGCTCACACTCCTATCCTTGGGAAGGTGGAGGGAGAACATCCTCCAAGACCCACAGCCTCTCTCATGTTTAAAACAGAGCACTAAATCGTAGAGGATTTCTACATTCCAAAACCCTAAACCCCATCTGGGAATCTAGAAAATACAAAGGTGAAGTTATTTTATTGCCCAAGTTGCCCCTTCTTAAGAGTGGCGTGGAGCTAGGCAGGTTTAGCAGCTAAAACTATCATCCTGGTTTCTATAATGTTTCAATTACTTTTTTCTGACCTTGGAAGTTGCACTATACTTACACAAATGCTACCACACAATTTCGTACCTGGTGTTGTGGCCATGACCCTCTTCTCTCTTCATCCCTTCTTTGTGCAGTCCTTTCCTTATCTCACTCCTCCATTAACACCTCACTAACAAGCACATTTTCTTTACACAACTTTCAAAGCCTTTGGTAGTTTATCCATTTCTCATCACATATTCAGGCTAATTACTGCCTCCCACTAGCCTCTGATGTTGGCCCCTCCCAGAGTATTACTCAATTTTAGTCAAACATCTTCATGCCTTCTCAGGCTCGAGACAAGCTTCCTATAGCCGGCGCAGATACCCTGATTATGACACTTAAAAATCCTCCCTTTCTGTGATGCCTACAAAACACACTTTGCAAGAGTCAGACTTTTGATGAAACTATGACTGCTACCTGTTATTCTTCCTGGTAGTATTTTGTTTGCTGATGTTTTCCCACCTGTGTGCCTCTACTAGTGCTAATCCGAGATTGCAATTCTTTAGAACAGAGACTTTGTATTTGCTCTAAGTGCTTATAGAACTATGAAAATAGCTTTGAGGGTCACGATTCTGGGCTTTGAGTAGCTTGCTATAAAATCTTTCTCTGTCAATAGTAACTGTTAATGACATCTCTTGTGTTGTTTTTCATCTGTAGAGTTCAGAAATCACTGTCAAGATCCAAGAATGATAAGAGACATACCCTTCGCAACTGGACTCCAAGTGCCCACCAAAGCTGCTGTATCACTCCCCTCCTGAGCTGGGCAGCGGAGAGAAAATACAACGAAATGCTTGTGGGTAAAGGCAGGGAGAAATCACTCACCAGTTACAGTCACAGGCAAAACAGACTCAGCTTCGGGAAATTAGTTTAATTTATTGCAAATCAAATCAGAGTAGAGTAATGAGAAATAAAAACAAATTTTTAGAAACCTCCCCACCACTCCTCCCTTCTTCCTAGGCACAACTTCACTCTTAATTTCTCTACCTTTGCCCTCTAAACAACTGAGGGGGATAGAGAACAGGGGCTGCAATCTGTTCATCACACATTGCCTCTGCCCCTGCTACCTCCTCAGGGGAGGATTACTCACACTCTTCCCCTGATCTGGTGTGGACTCCAACGAGTCCTTTCTATGGGCTGCAGTTCTTCATGAACTGCTCCAGCCTTGGTCCCTTCCATGGTGTGCAGTCCTTCAGGAACAGACTGCTCCAGTGTGTGTCCCTCACAGGGTCACCAGTGGTGCCAGCAAACGTGTTGCAGCATGGGCCTCTCCGTTCACAAATCCACAGGTCCTTCCAGGAGCCTGTTCCTGCATGGGCTTCCCATGGGGTCGCAGTCTCCTTTGGCTGCATCAACCTGCTCCAGCATGGGGTCCTCCAGGAGCTGCAGCTGGGTATCTGCTCCACAGTGGCACTCCATGGGTCACAACCTCTGCTCTGGCATCTGGAGCACCTGCATCCCCTCCTTCTTCACTGATCTGGAAGTATGTAGGATTGTTACATGAATTCTCAACCCTCTCTTCTGCTACAGTTGCAGGTACAAGAGGTTTTTTTCTCCCTTCCTAAGTAGGGTATTCCAGAGGCACTGCCGCAATCACTGTTGGGCTCTGACTTGGGTGAATCTGTCTCAGAGCTAGCTGGCATTGTCTCTTGTTGGACATAGAATAAGCTTCTAACACCTTCTTTAGAAGCCCCCACTGTAGCCCCCTATGCTACCAAAACCTTGCCATGCAAACCATATACAGCAACATGTGACTGATTCGCATAAACTGTCCTGATCAGCACAGAAGAGAGTTCAAAATATGATCAACAAGAACCTACAAAATGAAATAATTCCTAACTTTCTGTTTGAGAAAAGCAGTTCTGCTATATGTCTTGCTATATTTAAAAGAACTGCCCCTTATTTTCCTTATGCAACTAACCAGAAATAAAGTAAAAGAGCAGACTATTAAAATGTAGCATGCACGTGGTTGCTTGCTTCTATTGCAGCTCTGAATTCTGAGCTGTAGAGATAAAAGGGGAAAACACCCCCAAACCTGCTAGAAATTATGATCGTAAAAACTGGGGGTTTGAAAAGTAAAGAATATGATTACCTTTGCTCTTCTGCATCTGCTTCTTATCTGCCCTTGAAGATCAAGTTCTCCAGTCTCCCCAAAGGACAATCTTGCCTAAAGTTTGATTATAAGAACTGAGGGGGGGGAGGGTGTCCTCTTAAATGATCCTGCCTAACCTCTGCCTAAAGTGTACACACTTAAAGTAAAACTTTAGGCACCTGCTCATCGCAAATGGGACCTCTTATATTAGTGACTTTCCAGGACTCTTCCTCTTTCGTTTGTCTGTAGGGCAACTATTGGCATTTATTCTAGGAATCTCTTTCACTGTGGTAAGTTTCTTACCTCAGCAGACTTTCTTGTTGGCTTAGTACTATATGTAACATTAGGTGTTAATTTACTGTTGTCTTGTGCTGTGCTGCCTATCAATGGCCTTTGGACCAGTGGTGATAAATCCAGTAATGTATTTTGCTCTTTTACATGATTCAGTATGAATCCGATAAGACCTCTGCAGTGCTCTCACTTCCTACATCAGGGACACTTTGTAAATTCCCCCCAAAAAAGAGAATTTTTAGTTTCATGTTCTCAAAGAGACCTGCAAGAGTTCAGTAGTTCCCTTTTTAAAAATCATTTCAAAAAAGCTTTTTGGTAGCATTGTTCAGTCTTTGACATTTTGATTGCCAGTAAGTACACAAAGTCCTCTGGGACATCATCCTCTGAGGAGCCATGAAACGTGGGTCAGTCAGTTGATGGCAGCCTAATATTGTCTGACTAAAACAGTATGAGGAGAGGTATTCCTGGAAGCTGATGTGTGTGCACTCCATTTCTTGGATTTGCTACATGACAATTATTAGGGCATGTTTAGATATTTTTAATTCCTTTGTGAAGGGAGCCCTTTAAGCTTGCTTTGGAGATTTTAGTCATATTTTAAAATCATCTGCTGTGTTCTTAGTACCTCACTCCCTTTTCTGTATTCAGTTCTGCTTTCATTTAAAAGGGTCAGACTGCTGCTTATCAAAGAGTCCTTTAGACTGGAGAAGGCTGTTAATATCATGGGGTCCAACTGTTAACTGTTTTCAACCGCTCTGACTTCCACTGATGTATCAGCAGTTTCCAGTGAATTGCCTATCAGATTTGGAAAGACCAGAGAAATGAAGAAACAACTTACTTGCATGTCTAATCATAGGCATGTTAAATGTGACCTTGAAAGAGGAGGACTGGATGAAATTGTTCTAGGGCACTTTTGATGAAGTTTCTACATTTTAATATATTTGAATCTAAAGGGCACAATTTTACTTTCTGTAATTTAAAGAACACTTGGTGGGCACAGCCAGATGAAGGAAAGCAATAGAGAAATTTAGGAATATTTATTCAACAGTTTTAGATAATTTCAGTCTGTACATCTTGGTAATAGTAGCTTATACAAGCAGTAGCTCCACTAAATTATGCAATATTCAGATGGAGGTGATTTGCAATTGGATGTATCTCTGTAGGAAAAGTTTGCGTGGGTTACTCTAAAAGCCAGAAATGTAATAATGTAGAAAATTAACAGCAAATGATCTCAGGGACCAAAACCAAATTTTGACAAAATAAGGACTAAACCCCACTGTCATTTCAATGACGTAACTATGTGTATTTACAGTTAAATTCCACCCACGCTACTTACATACTGGATAGCCTTTTTTGAATACTTAAAACTTGTTAAAGAATTTGAGTATCCACCTATTGCAAGCAGAAAAAAAAAAAAAAAAGTAACAGATTTTTAAAGACCCAGGGAGTTTTAGGGATCTCTAGCATAACCACAGACCACAGAATTTTACCAACCATACTCTGACTCAAGAATTTGTGACTGGAGTGAGAATCAGGCCATAAAGGAGGCAGAGGAGCAATGTATTTTATCAGCCCAGCTGAGATAGCTGGAAGGAAAGCAGAAAAATCCTCAGAGGCAGAAGAGAGAGGTCTTCAGCAGGTCACACATTCAAATGTTGACCCACCCCAACTCATTCTCCCATGTCCCTTTTTAGTCTACTCCACTGGTAAAATGCTTCCTCTGGTAAAAATTTCCATTTTTTTTTTTTTAACATGAACTTGTATGCCTTTGGTGTTCAACAATTGGTCCTTCCATGCTTTTGTCTGTTAAATTAAAGAGTACCTGGTATCAAATGACTTCTGCCAGTATAGTTTTTGAGAGCCTGCAATAAGATCACCTGCAATCAAACTTCATTCTTAACCTCTTTCTACTGGTTAAACAGACTTGCTGTCCCCAAGTCTTTGTATTCCCATTCCTACTTTTTGTGATATCTGACTTCTCAGTCTCATTAGTTCTTCCTACACCATTCTTCTAAGATGTTTCTCTTATGTTACTTGAAGTTTGTGTAAGAAGATTGAAACATACAGATATAGACAGTTATGAGGTTTATGGTATGCATTTATATTTTTATGTATAGATAACAGATTTGTATATATGACATAATATGTAAACATGTATGTGTGATATATATAAATATATGTAAAGGGCAATCATAAATAGAAAGGGAAGAAATTATTGTTCATGATCATGATGGTTAGTATAAGAAGTAACGTGAGATTGCAGTCAGGAAGTTTCTTACAACACGTTTGGAAAACTTTTTGGTTTAGCTTGAGAATTGTAAAGTTCTTAAGCTGTTTTACTTCTTGGACAAAAATCCTCCCTGAATTCATATAAAATCAGAGCTGTACATTTTATTTTAAAATATACATATACAGTATAGCTGCTAGATAGGGACTGCAAGGTGGGGGACAATTTCAAAGAGAAGCTGCATTGGCAAAGCAAAACCACAGGCTGACCTGACCCAGCACTGGCACAGGTCTGCTCCTCAGAGGATGTCAGGCTGGATGACTTCCAGAGGATCCAGCCAGCATTTCTATACTTCTTTGCATTAATGCAGCAGGATTTCTGGACATAACCACAAGGGATTAATAAATGGTGATGACAGAATTTTGGAAAGGTAACTTTAGTTATCAATGCAATGAAGATATAGATTTGCCCTTTTAAGTACTGTATATAAGCAGGAGCAGGGAGAATCACCATTTGTATTAAAATCCCAGCAGGATTTGGATCCTGCTTTGTCATGCCACTGGCCAGCACCACATGCTAACAAAGTAAGAGTGACCTGATTCTGGCAGTCTGCTGTTTGATTTTTCAGAATGAATTACTGTAAAATAACAGGAATTAGAGAAAATAGGGATTGGACTAATGAAGTCAGAGATATGAGGGAGTGCCAGGAATGTGGAAAAGCTCAGTGGAAAACAGGAAGCAGCAAGCTTTTCACTGATCCAAATGCAGTTAAAGGAGAGATACAATATGCTGGAAAGCAAATTTTGATGGACAAGCAAATCTGTTTAGATTATTGATCAAGACAAAGTTTTTCCTTAGCATGTATGAACGCAAAGTGTTATAATTTTGTTACTGTTATTGTTGTTCCTAGTAATTATCCAATACAATTCGATAAAGATTCTTTTTGTGCTAGGCAAGCCCTGTGGATCCTATGATCTTCATAAGAATTTTCATTTAGCAGGAACACTCTGTGCCTTCTTTTCTAACTTTTTTTTTCATGCTAATACAGTATTTGTGTGACAGTACAGTTCTTAGTAATTTAAGGATTTAATAAGAGGTTTAATTGCAGAGGCGTTTTTCTGAAAAGCAGAAGGATATTTATTTGCTCCTCAAATAGCCATGAGGAACGTTAAATGAAGATGTTTATAGTATGAGATTAATATTGGGTTTAAAGGACTCCTGACCACTTCAGCAGAAGTGGGTTTGTAACAGAGTGATAAAGAATTGTTTCATTTGTTGCAGACAAGTCAAAAATTTGAGTCTTTGGTAAGCCTGGAAATTAGCTTGAAATAACACATTTGAGTTCAGCTTCTCTCTGATAACCACCTCCCTGATAGGTGATGTGCCTGTATGGTGCAAAATGCACTTTTGTGGTATGGAAGTCTCAGCAAACTCCCAAACCTGTTCACCCTGTCTTGGCCCTCGTTAGTGAGAATAAAAGACTCATAATCTCTCTCTGATAAGAGGAATGTGGGGTCAACATTCAGCCACTAGTACATGTGGAGAGCCTGGTCTGTGCTGATGAATGCAGTCTGTGCTAGGGAAGGACAGGATTTGGTGCTACATGTCAGTCTCTGCTGCAGCAGCAAAAAAACAGGGAGGCTGCCTTAGCCTAGTTGCCTCTGCAACGAAACATTTGCAGCATACATTAGACTTTCCCTATAAAAATGTCTCTCTTGTCAGAATGGTATAAAGGATTCTAATGTAAATGAGACTCAAACCCATATTGCACATTACATTAATGTCATTTTGTTACAAAAGGAAGTGCTGCTGTTCAACACTGTGCTAATGAAATGGTGAGGTGTATTCATCTTGAAATGGGGAGAGGGCACCAAAGCAATTGATTAAGAAACAAGGAACATTAAAAAGACGTATTTTTTTATAAACCAATGTTAAATATGGGCAGTAGGCTTTGGCTGCAGCTTTACAAAATTCAGATTTACTCCTCATTAAGGAAAAGATATAATTTTTTTTGTTGTCATCTAAGTTGACAGCAGAAGAGTCATTTAATGAATCATAATTAGGTCTTCTTAGATCTAAACTGGAAGGGAAAACAAAACTGTACAACCTCAATAGTGTGGGACATAGAAACCTGATATTTTACCTCGCAAATTGTCAAGATTTTGTTGGGTTTAACAGTTGTCATTCTGTCATTCTGCTCTCCATTGCTTTTTCAATGCCAGTGGCAAAATCCAGCCTTATTTTTATTTAATGTAATGGTTTTATATGGTGATGGCAATCAGGGATGTTACATAGTCAGAACTATGCCTGTAAAACCAGCCAAAGGTAGAAGTCATATTGCACTGGACTTGAGATTTATGTAGCCAATAATAACACAGTTACTTTTAAAACAGTGAATGGAAATAAAAGCATTTCTTATCGTGATTTGGTTTGGTTTGTCTTGGTTTTCTTACACTAGGAAGTTCTGTGATAAAGCTGGCTACCAATAAGGCAGTGGCAGCTTTGAGGATCTGGATATTCCTATTCATTTGAAACAGTCAGAAAATATTTAAAATCTTTGAAATAATCTAAAAAAACCCCTGAACTCCTCTTGTAAGGAAAATTGTGGGGATCATAAGTCAGTGCTTTTCTTAATCAAACTATTAATTTGTTTCTCTTGAAATTTATTTTAAGAGAAAGGAGCTGGCACATGACTCAGACATCTTCTGTTTTTTGAATATGGTCTGCTTTGGGATCCTTCTCAGATCAGCAAAATGATCAGACTTTTTCTCAATGTGATTAGGAACTTATACAGTTCTGCACCCTCCTTTATCTCCTCCATTTAAGCATGTGCTGTTTTGCTGAAAACGCCTCCTTCCTCCAGCCATCTCACCAACAGTTTTCTCTAGGCTACAATCTCCTTGTTGCACCTTTCAGATGTGACTTTAATTCTTTCTTCCTCATTGGCTTTTATGCAGTCACTCTTTCTCTTTTATGAAAAGTCTCCTTGGCACATGCCTACAATGTTCTTGAACTTTGTATCCTCTCACATCACTGCGCCATTCCCCTCCCTGTTCTTCCATCTGCACGTTCAGAAATCAATCAGCACAGATTACCCACTACAGAGGGTTCAGAACTGCAGTTTTGAAAGAAAAATTGTGGAGAAATTCAGACTTCAAAGGGGGTCTCATTCTGTTGGATCAATTTGCACTGAGAACATAGGAGTAACTTACTGTTCACTGAGATTAATGCTCCCACCACTCGACTGCTGAATAACTCAGAACTTGCACAACACATTTAATTTCAAACCTGTAAAGTACCTACTTTGACCTCTCTGGAAAAAGCTAAATGGTATCAACAAAAGCAAGGAAAGCCTGTCAATTTTATTATTGTTTTTTCTGGCAAATAAAACACTGGAAAAATCTAAAGGTTTGTGTTCACAGTCTGGCATATTCAAATAATGCAGATAGTAGCACAGAAAATTATTTAAATGGTTAATCAGCATGTAGCCTGAAAATAATAAAATATCAAGCCAAGGAATCTTTGGGGTCACATTGATTTGTGTTTAACAGTTGATGCATTTCATATGATCACAGCAAGCAAACAGAATTGATTTAGATATGCTATTTATGGAGATCAGCTCACTAGGAGTTGTAACCATTCAGTCTCCTGGAAGACTGTCTCATGCTGCATGTGCAATGCAGACTAACAGACTTCTATCAGATCACTTACCGTGTTCATGGCACCAAGAGATCAGTACCACTATGCCTTTCTGGTAAACTTTCTGATCCCATGTCTTTCCTTATTGTCAGCAGATCATAGAAGAGTTTCTTCGTTTGGGAAGTCCAGCTTGAAACAAAATGCAGGGGCAGGGAGGGAACTGGGGAAAGCAAAGTTCGAGGAAAGTGAAAATTAAGTCTGGAGAGGTGAAAGCAAAGCACTGGAGTGTGGTGTTTTCAGCACAATTGTAATGCTTAGGAACTCACAGACCATTAATAACAGACATATTTAAAAAGAAAAGTAAATTTTTAGTGCTTGGCTCTCAGATAATTCTGGAGGTTTCTTGAAAGTTTTTGAAATTGATTTATCATTAAAACAGATTTGAAAAAAATAAATTGTAAACAACAGAAAAGGTGTGTCTGGTATAGAGTATTATTTTGCCTTTGAAACCCAGATACAGGGGAGATATTTTAATGGGATGCACTGCTTGTGTAGCTTAGGAAAAGAATAATGTAGACTTGTTCTTGTAAGTTGTGTGCTTCACCAGAAAATGTTCTAACATCCAGAAGAAACATTTAAAAAAACACATTCTTTGAACTGCAGTTTGCAAAAACAACAGTTGGTGGCACTTTGAAACAATTTTTATTTCTAAATGCATTTGCTGATTGTAGGTGTGTAGAAGATTACATTAAAATATTAAATCATTAGTCTGCAGTGATTCAGATTATGGTAACGATACAGAACTTATCAGCTGTCTTCTGCACGGCACACAGACAGCTTGCTTGAACTGAATCTGAAGATCTGCATTTGTAAAAACAAGGGAAGGTGTTTAGAAGATTAATTCTTCTTAAAAAATGTCATAGAGAAATTACTAGAAGACAAAGTAATGGCAAATGGAGAGGGGAAAGTCACTGCAAATGGCATAACTTGCTCTAGTCTGCAGAGGCACCACGGCCTGCAGCAGTGTGGCGTGTTTCTGTGAGCACTTGCCTTCACTGAGTTTACATTTTGAGGTTTTTTTTTTTCATGGCACTGATGTGCATGCTATGTAACATGCATACAGATTTCTTTTTTAACCAGCACCCACTAGATAAACAGATATCTCCCAGAATGTGAACGTGAAGAACGGAGGGAGACTGCCATGGCTATTCCAAAAGAATCAAGTGTTTATCCATAGTGTCCTTGTTAATCGAGTGCAATCACACCACCTGCACAGGAACTGCAGCATGTCCGATATCACAGGGGGAAACCTGGGCATTTCTGGAGAAAACTGATGGTTTGAAAGATACTCGTTCTATGTTACTGCACACCTTGTCTGAATACATGACATTTAAAGTAGTCGAGAAGCAAAACCTCTTTCCTTAGAAATTACATATGAGCCTTTCTTCCACAGGCCAGTTTCTTTTGGGCAATTCCGTTTCAGAAGGGACACATCACCACTTGGTCACAAAGAAAGCCCTGAATACCGGGAGGACTTGATGCATTAGCTGCCGCCATTTGTTCAAAGGACTGAAAGACCAGACCACAGCTGGTGCTTGGCAATCTTTACAGCTTGGCCAAAGGCTCTTTAGTGCCTTCTGTTTCCTCTCTAATTCTTGCATATTGGAAATGAGAAGTCTATGTCAACAGAGGGAAATAAATCTGGAAACACTGCTGGGCTTTACCCCTCCCCATCATCCTCCAGATCAGTTGCAAATGATTCCTGTTTGCCATCTTGGCCCTGAATGTGTTGGTCTTGGTAGTTTAATCTATAAGTGATTCTTACTTAGCTTTCCAAATGATATATTTTGCACTTATTGATAGTTCTTTATATTGGTCAGTTTGGGTTCTCTGGCAAAACGTTTCCCTCAGCTTCAGACACATTGTTTGATGCATTTACAAACATGGTCTTGCCTGGGTATATTTTGCTGCTTTCCCATTTGATTCCTCAGGGCTGTTTGCACTGAGGGGAGAGCTTGCAATATCCTGTATGCTAAGGCAAATCTCCTTGTTGTGAACAGTAATGCTGCCTGGCATTCTAAATTTTCCATAATGTGTTGCTAGATTTGGTGTAACTGTGAGCTAAATACTGATTTGAAGTGTGCTGGTTTTCATATACCTCCCATGTACCTCAGCTATTGCAATGTTCTTTCTTCATTTGTATTCGTGTGGTGCTTAGGTAAACCAGCAGTACTTACAAGTTTTGTGCCCTAGTAACTTTCTGCATGCTTGATACCCTTGCACTCCCTTCCCTGAATCAGTATACTTCTTTCAGTCTAAGAGCACAGTTCTGCTTCAGTTTTGAGGCTTCTCAAATTCTCTCCAGTGCCTAAATCAGGAATTTGTGCCTGCATCAACAAGAGATGGTTTGCCCATGCTAATGTTGTTGTCTTGTATGCCTGATCCTGTGCTTGCAGAAGGCTCAGGAAACCTCTGTTTAGGTCTTTGGTATACCTGCCTGGATGGCTAATCAATTTGCACACACTGGTGCTTTCACTTCTGGTGTGAAATCAGAAATGCCTATTTCCTACCTGACTTTTACCTTGCCTGCAAATAGACTTATGATCCACTCTTTAACTTGGCTGCTAGCCAAAGTAGTAATTTTGGTCTCAGCAGTTACTATCCTTCATTAAATTTCTGACCTGCAGGCTTAATTGTTTTTATTATGCAAGGTATAATTCTTCTGATCACATTCTCTCTCTGAATGGCTGTATCAGTTGTACAACTGTGTACCTGTTATTAATACTGTCTCTGAAGTGCCTGTTCTGAGTAGGTGTAAATCAGAGTCCCCTCTAGGGCTTTCTGTCATTATATTAAATGGACTGGATCACTCTCATCCTCCTTTATTCCTTCTTTCTCTTTGTCCCTTCCCTTCCTCTTGTTACTTCCTCTCTAGGCCAGGTGCCAAAAATGCTGGAGAGGCAGTATCTCAGCTATCAGCTTAAATTGTCAAACTGGCATCTACCTCTTTCATTTCAGAGAGCACCGAGATTGAAATTCCTTTTATTTTAGGCAGTGGTAGTATTTTAAACTCAGAGCTATGTAAAGAATTGGCGATAATGCTGAACTGCTTTGCTGCAAAAGGATGGTTACAGACCAAGTGAGGAAATATTTGCATAAATCCTATGTAGGCAGATTCCCACCTAGAAAAAGCTGTCGTTTCTGCCAAAATATTCATAATCTCTCTGGCATCCACCACAAGACAATTGTCAGACTTTATTGGTCTGATCAGGAAAGGCTTTTGCTTTCATTTGGTACCAGCATATTTCCCCGACAGTGATGTGAGATATGACCAGATGAGTTCATTGACCCTGGAGATGCCTACGCAGGGAATCTCCTGTCATCATCTTCAGCAGAGGTGAGTGGAAGTCTGCAGTTGCTCCCGAGGAGGATGGGTTGACAGTGTTCTCAGTTTTTATGAAGTCTCCAGGTTGCATGGGCTGGCATTAATGCTTAAGCATTGCAGGTGGCAGAATGGATGAGTCCGGGCTTTGCTCTGGAGCCAGAGCTCTGAGATGAGAAAGCTGTGCCATGTCCCAGCTGGGGAAGCTCAGCTTGAACTATGCTTTGTGCAACATTTCAATCTTTTTGTCAACATGGCTAAAAATCAGGGATTTCAGGGACACACGAGTCCCAGCTTTCTGTTAAATATTTTGTTAACTAGGTGGTAAGTAGAACTCTGACTCTGCATTTACTAAACCAGAGAAACTTGCTGCACAGTTGCTGCACACTTCTGTTGTGTCTGTTTCATCAAGCATTAGTGGGCAATAGCAGGAGAGAGAATATAGATTCTAGCGTTTCTATAGGACCTGGCTGTGCTTGTTCGTGGCCAACTTCCAGACATGTTAATGTTCAAACTATGGGACTGCAGTGGGAGAAGTGCTTGGTGGAGAATTATTAAAAAAGTAGGACTTTCATTAAAGAAAGTAATAAGATATGCTTCAGTCCTTAAAATGTTTGATTTTTTTTTTTTTTTGTCAGTTGTTATCAGCTAATCAAGAATATTTATGAGCAGGGAGCCTAAGGCTGAGGCTAAAAGGGAAATGCCGACTGTACACAAAGATGGAACTGGTTTGCCTCAGGTAATCTAAGTGTTGGTTTACAGTCTGAATTACTGGCAAGGAAAATAGGGAGGCATAGCATTATCCAGTAAGGCTAAGGGGGGTGTTTTCTGAAAGCTGGTTGTGGAGTTGCTGACCTTACCAAAGAAGGACTTCTTAGACTATACTAAGTGTGTAAATTGAAATTTATTGGACAACAAAAAGAGAAATGTGGTATCTTTTGATCTATTAATGGGGAAATACTGTACAGCATGTCTCATAAGCAGTATAGCAAGTCTCACTAAGCACTATGAATGAGAGGGAATGCAGAATTACCCTTTGGGAGATGGACCATTTTGGGAAACTCATCATCTCTTGCATGAGAAACCTCTTGCACAGTGTCAGCACTGATTGGTTTGTTTGGTTTCAGTGTGAAAACATTTTCTCAACATTCATATTTTTTGCAGAAGTGATACTTAAATTTCTCAGCCATCTCCTTAACTGCTGTATTCTCTGACTGAAAATATCTGTTTAAACTCTTTGCTGCATCCTCCCAGCAACCTTTTCTGATGCATAGCTCTCTGCACAGGTGATACCAGGGACATATTTGGCTTTTGCAGATCTAAGGATAAAATAGAGTTCTTTTTCCATTTTATCACTAATTCATCTGCCAAGGCCAGCATCTTCATTACTCCACTTTATCATGCATGGATGCTAAATCCATTATTTATAGGGAAATTTCTGATGATGACTATTTGTATGTCATTGGCAGAAATCTGCCTATGTGCCCCTCAGAGATAGACTGGCATTCTGTAACCAGCCATAATACTTTGAGTACATGTATGCAGTGCAGCTCAAAAAGAAATGAAAACATTTTATGCAACATTTATTTTCAGGTAACACCATATGTTACAGTTGTGAGTCTGAAATTATTGAAAGCTGACTTACAAGGTGATATGTTTTTACCACTTACTGTTTGGGACCCAATCTTACTTGTCTGTTAATGTTAAAAAAACAAGTCACAAATGATGTTCCAGTAAAATAACACAAAGAAGTAATAGCTGATTGCTATAGGTGGTCATACGTTAAGAAAACTAGAACAGCTTCTTCCAAAGCAGAAAACTGTGTATGTAATGTGTAGACCTAGCACTAAACAAGCTCACAGGTCCTATTGTCTTATCTGCAAAGGATTTCCTACGTGGCAGAGCAGTGTCCTTGTCACTGAAGGCTGCTTATATAAGTAAAGAGATGCATGATATCCAATTGTCTCTTGTCTATCTAAAACCAAAACAAGCAAACAAACAAGTTATTTGCATAGAGGAGGGCTCTTAAAAATTAAAAAACCCACAAGCCACAGATGAATAATATTATGATATCTCTTAACCCTGTTGAACCCAAAAAGTCAACAAAAAAACCCTAAAAAATTTCTCCTGTCTCCAAAAAAGCACAGGCTTTTGCAGCCACTCTCAGATTTTTCATTTCACGTGTCTGCCTGGGTGAGACAGTCACTCAAAAATGGGATCAATGACTTTCATCAATACCTCACCTAATATTGTAAAAGATCATCTATCATTGTCTCCCAGTGCTAGGGTAATTTGCAAACAGACATTCCTTGTGTCGGAGTCATGCCCAGAGGCTTTTTAGCAGGAAGGGAATGCCACTCTGTTGGGCAGCCACAAAATAAAATAGTCCATATTTACTGTTGAAACAGGAACAAGCTGTGACAGGAATAAGACACGGGCAGCAAGGGCTTCTGGGAGAAGGAGTACGTGAAAATAATGGCACAGGAATGGCAGAGTAAGGCAGAGCCTTTGAGCCTCTGTTCCCTGAAGCTGAGAAATGGGGCAGCTTATTAGAAGACTGAAGCTGTTTTCCAGCACCTGAAGCAATAAGTAGATTTTTCAGAGGGGCTGGTGCCTGCATATTTCTGAAAATCTCCCCATAGCGTGACTGTGGGAGCCATGAGCTCCTGACTGCTACTGGAAACTTGGCTTTTGCTTAGCTGTTGACATGGAAATTAAACCCACCCAAAAGACTGTTTTGGTGTGGCTGTTTGCAATGTGAGTCAGCACATTTGTCCTTCCTGTCCAGTACCAGACCCTGTAGCTTCCTAGTTGTGAGAATTACCCTTGTTGTCAAAAGTTAGTAGCTAAAGAAATTACAGCTGACAAGCTGTTACTTGCATCCCTGGACAGCTTGCCAGCTTGCATTTTTGGGGATGCAAGGAAATAATATTATTGCCTGGTATTTGTTTTATATCACTGTGTAATGAGAATGGGTATCTTACTATTTTATATTTCAGATATGAAATATAGCAGTGTCTGTCTTGAAGTGTTACTCTGGTTTGGTACAAATTTCAGGAAAACAGCATACATTTATTATATTCCATATGTACAGAATACTCTGATTTTGATTAGTTTATTAAATTGACTCATGTGCAGAGGAAAAACAAAGTATTTGCAAGTGATGATAAAAAACTGAAATTAAATTGAGCTTCACAGGATGGGTTGGATTTCAGGGGCTGTGAAATCAGAGCTTAAAACGAAACATTGCATCCTGAATATTTTATTAATAATTATAATTGCTTTGAGTATAGCATAGCTGGAGTAGTGGTATTGTTGTTTTGCCTTAGCAACACATTTAAGTTCTCTGATGAATGTTGCTTTCAGTGAAGTCAACATGAGAATACCATCAGGAAGGAATCTAAAATAATACAATTCCTTTCATTGAATGCCATGAAATGTTTATTAGCTGTTTCAGCTACTGTGTGTAAGTGCATTCATCTGACTGTCACCAGGATGTAGATACACCACAGGATAGATAATCAAACTGTTTGAGTTGCTCTGTTTCCCAATTCCTCAGTAAACATTTTTTTCTGTAAAACTGGAGAAATCTTGTGTGATGCTCCTTGTGTGATGGTACCATGATCCAAATTCAGAATATATTGTAATGAATTATTGACCATTCCTGATGATCCTGGATATAGGGCTTACATGTGCTAAAGTTTCTTCAACTAGTGTGAGATACTATCAAAGCAATACCAACTCCTCTGCCCAGATTAAAAAAACCTATATCTTTCTTTACATTCATTGTGGGTAAATAAAGCCATGATATCCTGCAAATAAAGAATTATGGTGGCAAATCCATCAGCTGAATCCTTGGCTCACAGGCATAACTATATTCCAAAAAAATATAAGTTGAGCTGGCCTTTCTACTCAAAAGTTACAACAAAAAATAGCTGTAAAAGAGAGCAGATAATGAAAAGAGGTTTGGGTTTTGTACAGCTTTTTCAGGTTGAGGATTGCACCATTAAAATAGTCCAAATAAACCTAATTGAAATTGTGTTCATATCTATGAGATCAAAACCCTTCACGTGACTAAGTCTTATGCAGTTCAGACTTTACATTAAGAGCCAATCTGAGAAAATTATACTAGATGATACTAGACTAGATTGGAATTCTTGTATTCACATGGCATATACTTTTCTTCTTAAATGAAAAGTCATTTTATTCACTCTGTTATTCGAAGAGCAAAGTACTACCTAATGCAATAAATGCTCATCTGTGTGACACTGTGAAGATCCTGGCCCACCTGGAGATGAAGCAGAATCAGGTTTGCTGTTCCAGAAAACTCTTCTTTACTGTGGATGTGTTCTGCCACCACATAAATGCACAAACCAGACCTTGACAATATTCAGTTGATCGAGAAGAAAAATGTGAATGACTGTAGTGATTGAATGCGCATTTTTTTCTCTAAGAAATTGCCTGAATTCATCGTATTTCAAATGGTTCATATTTTTACGTAACACCTAGGAGGTCCTTGTGGTGGTGCATGGCCCCTTTCCCCACCCTCAGGCTGCACTGCGGTAGCTGAAATGCTTGTTAGGCCTCGGCTGGCACAAACAGCACCTGGGCTGAGTTCCTCTCGAGCTTATCAGAAACACTGTCTGCTCCCAGGAACTACTGCTGTCTAACAAGGTCCTGTTTTTCAACCAGCAGTCTTGGAAACTTATTTTTCTTGTCTGACTGGCAACTCAAATGGAAAAACATTTTTGTTATTGAACTTCCAAAAAAAAGTTACCAACACATATTGCATCCAGAGTGGAAAATTACTATGACTAAAGCCAACTCTCCTGTCACCCTCTGAAACAGCAGTCCTAAGTGAGACACTTGGAGCTCTCCTGGACTGCAGAGGGCTGCAATCAGCAATCTCCCTCTGGGTGGGGCCTCTCATTGCTAACAAACACTCAAATTTGCTAAACTTGGAGGACTGCCACCAAACACCGACGACAGAGCCTGGGCCGATACCCCCACTCCCCTTGCATGCTGAGAAGATGCAAAGGCATTCAGTGTGAGTACTTCACTGAATTAGAGGTAAATTTTTTATAGGTATACCTTGCACAATATCCTTTAGGTCTGTGTGAGTGTGAATACACTATAGCAAATGTACTATAAATGTTGCTCTCTTAAAGTCATAAATATTAGATAAATATAAGTTAGGCCTATAAGTGAGTTACTGTTTTGCTGTAGCAAATTCTATAAGAATCTTTTGTTAATTTGTTGAAATTATTTTAATTAGTCTACCAATTAAGTGCTATTAAGATTACATGCTGTTAAAACTTTTAGGCCTTTAGCATTGGTCAAGTCTAGGGCTAACTTTGCAAGGGAGTCTACTCTGAACCTTGTGACTCAACAGCAGGGTCTCCCTTATTTGTTTTCATCTTTACCCTTTCTCATCCTTATCCTTTTTCCATCCCCAGCCTCCATGTAAATAATTTTAGGTTGATTTTAGTTTTGGATTGATTGATCTTAGATTTCAGTCTGATTTTTCTCTATGTGCTTTAACCACCTGTAAGTGTTAGAGTGAACTTTGCCAACAAACTTTGTCATGCCTTCACTTTTACATTAAAAATTCTTTTGCTGATACCTTTGCCAGTGATTCTTTGAGCAACTTAAAACACTCATTCACAACAGGCTTGAAATCCCACATGGTTCTTCAAAACAGAAGTTCTTTGCAATGCAGGTATTAAAGTATTTTCAAAATAAATGAATGGAAGCCTGAATCTACATCCCAGTCCTAGTCCAAGATGCCAGCTCAAGTGAACATTTTTAATCTCTTATTTTGTCTATATGCATCTACTAAAACATGAGGTCAGTTTTACAAACAAGAAACCACTAAAATTTAATAAATAATCCCAAATAATTTTAGGTTTGACTAATTGAGCAACTTTTAACAGAAACTTATTAAGTACTTTCAGGTATAGAAAATCCCTATGTGTTGTAAATCTAAAGAAAATCTGCCACAAATATAATATCATATAATTCTTAAGAGAATTCTTCCCCATTGCACCAACAGGTTGTCCAAGAGGATTTTGTTTGAGGAATTTAGAGGTAAGAACTTTTTATTTAATCATGAAAAATTTATTGCAGTGTTAACTACAAAGAGCCCACTCCTACTCCGTAACCATTAAAATGCAGGAAGTCACCTATTCAATAATGCAGAATTGTTGTGTATTAAAAATTTATATCTATAAATTTTAATAGAACACAGGTCAGTCCCTTAACGAACAGAGGTAGTTTTACACACAGCTATTGTTGTAAGCCTTAAGGTTTGCACATTAGTTATGACACAGAGCAAAACAGACATGTTAAAAAGTAGTTGTCCAAAAAAGGAAGTTTTGTTCCTCTTTTTTCAGATGAAAGACAAGGATAATAAATCCTATACTAATCCTAGTGTCTGCGCTTGTCCTTTGGGAAGAAAAAGTTCCTATTTCAATCTAAGAAGTCAGCATGTTGGAGTCAGCTTTACAAGGGCATAGCATAAAGGTGTTTATAAGTAACAGCAGCCAAAGTCACTTCCTGCAGCCTTGCTGCTTCACACCACTTTGGCTGTATCAAGAAGTCAGAAACATGATATTGCTTTTCAAGGGATTGAAAAGACCCACCCAGCGTATGCCAAATGTATCCAACACCAACAGAGAGTTGAAGTACTGGAAAACTACATCTAGCTCCTCAGCAGTGAATCCTTTTAAATGTGTGAGTTCTCATAGTAGACATATGTGGCCTTTTACAGCCTAAAGCAAACTGACATCACTTGAGAACTCTCCAGCTCAGCCAGGGTAGCTAGTTAGCTACACATGTGAGTGTAGCCTACATCAAAAACATGGATGTGACTTGACAGCAGAGAGGAGCTTGGAAAGCATGCACAGCACAGGTCTGTCCAGGTTGTGTCTAGAGAAGCATGTTTCCTTCTTCACTTCTGCCTCTCCCAGTCAGCCACTCTGGGAAACATCTGGGCCATGGCTATGTTGGTTATACAGCCTAACTTATGTTTGCCACACTGATGGATGATTAACTAACTCTTTGTAATACTGCAAATGGAGGCAGAAACAGATGTCTGCTAGGTGCAGCGGAAGGGGGAGTTGTGGGTGGCTGAGTGGCCAGCTCCCTGGGACAGGTCAGCTGTCTGAGATCAGAGGTGCTTTGCTCTCAATCTTGAATTCCCTTGAGGTAACAGTCAGTAACTTTGAGCCTGTCTACTGCTTGGATTAGGAGCATGTGAAGGTGCCCCAGAGTGTACACTAGAATGGACTGCAGGAAGGGGTCAGCATCTCATGCTCTTCCTAGACAACCTTCCCTGTTACCACTGTCAGAAACAGAAATAGGAATAGACAAAACACTGGTCCGTCCAAGGAGGACACCTCTTATGTTCCTCTTTCCATCCCTGGCCTGATCCAAGATATCCCTCACCCAGCTTTGTAAGAATACAAATGCAAAAATGGAAACATCTTGCTGCAGCTGCCTTATTTGGAAATGTTTCCCGGGTGTCCATTGTCTGTCTGACTTTCTCAGAAAGTGCAGCAACATAATTGCTTCTGGGTGAAAACGTTGAAAGGAGATAAAGGAAATAAAAGGAAAGAATTAAGGCAGCTTTGCCACAGCCATAGGAAGACTTCAAAGGATCCAAGGGTCTGTCCACATTTGATGGTATTGTTTGGGACTGGGTGCTACGTATTGCAAGACTACACATCCATTTTGTGAAGGACAGGGAGCATTCTTGGAGAAGGAGGAGAGACATCATACCTTGTGATATCCTTGTTAAGGAAGGGTATAAGGAGGACACAGATATCCTGGAGAGAGCAATCTGCTCTCCAGGCCAAGGCAAACAGCACAAACCCATTGAAAAAAACAAACAAACAAAAATCACACACACACAAAAAAAAAAAAAAAAAAGGAAAAGAAAAAAAAGAACGGAGTCTCAGGTAGGTGCATTTCTCCATGGGTTTTTTTCTTTTTTTCACAGGCTGTCAGTTCTTCCTCCTGTCCCACTCAGGTAGAGAGCAGTAAGAAACCACAGGCTACAGCATAGGAGTAATTCTCCAACACACTACAGAGAACACTGATCTTCTCACAAGCGTTGCCCTTTGGCACCATCAGGAAAGCTCATGGGTTTTCGCAGTCTGTCAGAATGATAGTGTTGAACCCTTCAAATGGCTCCCCAGGGTGCTCCTCCAGCCCTGCTTCCTGATGAAGGCATCAGCACCTGAGGTCAGAGGACCCACACCATGGCCTCTCTGGGCCCTCTGAGAAATGCACCAGGCACAGTCAACATATCTGTATTCAGCAACTTCCACAGGGCTGTACACAGTTCCAGTGCATCCTAGTATGCTTAACAGCTCACACGAGGCTTTCAAATCCCCAGGCTTTGAGAAGCACTGGAATGTTTCGTCTGTGTGAATTTGTTCAACTGGCTTGAATCAAGCCTGGTCCTTTTAATATGTTTAGGGATAACTCTTAACCAACTGCGTGGAACTTTTGCACTCTTGTTTTCCTGGCTCGTGTCTTCTTTTAAAACTGTCTTGTTCCTTATCAGTGTCTATAGCTGGTGTATTGTACAGAATCACCTTCTCCACATCTGCTGAAAGGTGAAAATTCACTGGAAAACAGGAGAAATGAGCAAGGGGAAAAGTTTGTTTGTTTGTGCTTTTTTTTTGTGGGTTTGTTTTTTTTCTATGTGTCTGTTTGTTTATTCTTACAAGGTCCAGGGCTGGTGCATGACCTGTTAGAGAGAAGGTAGCAGAAGAAAGTAGAACCCCAGGGTATATTCAGGAAAGTCACCACAGATTTTTCAACTAGCTGTGCAGATAAGCAGCAAATCACATTGACAGTGAACAGTTAGATTTGACTTCCTTTCACTGCAAGCTTTCCTTCCAAATTGAGGACTCTCTACATGATAGCTCATGTGTGCTTCATCCATGTGCTTCAAAGCCTGATTTATTATTAGGGCTTAATTCAATTTTAGACTAATGACAGTCATAAATAATTTCACAAGACCGGAGGAATGAGGAAAATACAAACTTGATGGAGACAACATTTCAGTTAATGAAATGTTTTGAACTCAGAAATAGTGGTTTGAAATGGAATGTTTGTTAGGCAATCTGGGCCTGTTTAGAAATATTATATTTAGTTATTTGAGTCTGAAAGTGAAAAGCAATTTCCTAGCTGTGTGTTTGTCCTAAACTTCTTCATCTGCATTTCTAAGGGCTCTTGATATGCTACTTTGTGAAATGCTCCCTGCTTTTAATGATGTGACAGCTCTGCAAAAGATTGATGGCTGCTATTAATATAGCAGACAACATATAGGTCCCATCTGTGTATCTGACTGTTTCAGAACAGACATGGAATAGAGTTGGCCACATAGAAATAGAATAGATCTGCCACAGCCAGTGCCAGATCTCCAGTCTCCAAATATCCCATTGTGATATTTATCCCATTTCTGATTCCAATTTTTTGAACTCTGCAACACTGAAGCCAAATATGGCACATGAATTGTTCTAACTTGGGCCGTGGCAGGAGGAGGAAGTCAGGATGTAGCAGTAGTTAATAATTTTGAAGCATAAGCTTAAGTAGTCTGAGGTTAGAGAGGAATAGATCAGCAAGGCACTTCTAATAGATTTGATATGGACAAACCAACATTTGTAACCAGCATCTGTGCAATAAGAGATAAAAACCCAACATTAAAACCTGTTCTTTTGTAGGTGTTACCGTGGGTTCCTCCCACGGGGCCTGCAGACTTCTCAGTTTGTTCCACTTCACTATTCATTTTCACTCACTCAGGTTCATATTGTCTCATGTGACTGCACATGATTAACACCACTGCCATTTTTTTACTTCTTTGTCATCTCTTTAATTTACTGCTCAACTTTTTGTTCTTTGATCCAGTAACTGGATCCCTTTTTTTTTTTTTTTTCTCAGTTTACAGTCTTATCTCTTAGAAACACTGAACTTGGTTGTTCCTTATGCCCAGTTCCTTGCCCTCTCTTTATTTTTTTCTTTTTCTGCCTTCTTCTCCTGTATATGACACTTATGGCTTAATAAGTTTGTCATATGTCTAATTTTGTACAATTACCGTTCATATATTCAACTCTATGATTCTGTGTGCCTCCACAGGAAGAGCGTGGACCTGGAAGCAATGAGGATGTGGCTTTCCATTTATGGGTGCTGCCTTATTGGAAAGCAGACAGAGATGTTTAGTGTTGTCTCCTTAGAAGACCCTAAGAGTTTTATCTGGGGATTCCCTGCTAGCAAAACCAGTGGGATTGCTCCAGGGCAAAATGTGACCTAGTATCTGTGTGGTATTTCAGAAGTTTTCGCATTCTCTCTTAGTTTTTCTCCTTTCATAAGAATACAGACCATCTAACAAATACCAGACTATCAGTCTGTTGGAGCTAGTGATGGCTTATGTCATGAAAGTACAAAACTTGTGATGGATCTGAGGAGTTTTATTCTTTTGTCCCTTATGGGGACCTCTGCTTAATTAAGCTATATTGCCTTTTAGCTAAGGGCAGACAGGTTCCTTAGAGTTTGCCCACACTAAAACATAGCCTAACACAAGAACATTTAGTAGAGACATCAGCTCAGTTTCCACATCTATGCAGACTTCTTAGTGACAGCCACTCATTGAGTTGACACTTCTGTGTGGCTGTTGCTCCTGAGCTAGCGTGGTCTCTCCTCAGCACCTGCCCTCCCTTTTCAGGGTCACTGGGCATAGTTAAACCATGCCTTGGGTTTAACAAGCTTCAGTTGACTATTTTACTAGAAAGCAAATCTTCATTAAAAAAGACTGGATTTACAGTGACAAAAAGAAGCAAAACAAACACACATAATGTATTACATAGGGTTATAAATACTAAGACATTTTGTTTGGCGGAAGACAAGAGAAAATGTGTTTACCTATGTGTCCTAGATACAGTGGCATAAATGCTGGAAGTTTTTAATTTAAATATGTATCACAGAAAAAAAGTGGAAGTTCTGTGTGAGGTACTTTAGTAGGTTTACTGTATAATAGCTTTTGTTTAAAATGTATCTGCAGTCTTCCATAGCACTCACAGCGATTTAGAGGATTCCATTTATATGCTTCTTACAATTTGCACTATTTGTTCTAAGTATTGAAAGTTGACTGGAAAATATTAATACCTATTTATCAGAGTATTTTGTGCTGAAGTCTAGAGAGTCAGACTGTAGCTAATGCTTTTGGAAGAGTTTTGTATCTATACACATAGCAATTCCTCAAGAAATATTCAGAGTTGATTCAAAAAAGAGAGAGAAGTGGTTTCTTCTCTTTGTCATTTACCATGAACAGAAGAGCTGATTGCATGAGATGGAGCTATTGAGGCTTAATAAGAGAGCATGGCTGAAATTTATCAGAAAATGGAATTTAACTAGCACTGGTGATAATTTGAGTTTGTCTAAATAATATCAATTTACAAATTAGAGAAACATTTACAATTAGATGGTGGATTTACTAAGCCAATGAATGTATACTCTTGCTATAATGCTGATGATCTTCAACTCAATAATTAGGTACATAATAGATCAGCAAAGAGAGATCCACGGCACATGTTTTGTGTAAGTGTGTGTATGGGCCACTTATGGACTCTTACACATCATGCACTTAGTTTTTTCAAATTGTAAATTAGTTACTGTTCTCAGAGGCAGTGTATCAGATCACCTGATGAAGGATACAAGAGGTTTTCCATTACAGAAATCATCTATACTTGTCCTTTCTCAGGGAGAAATCCAAACTGTGGTACACAATGGTACAAGAAAATTTATATTTTGTCTGGCTTCTAGAACTGGCTGGGTCATACCTTTACTAAGCAAGCCACTACATTATTTTGAGTATTTCTTGAATATAGTTTGTTATTTATCTATGTGGGACTAACATCAAGTTGTGTTTACTGTAAAACATACATGTAACAGGCTAAGGAAGTTTAGTTAAACCTGATGCAACACTGTCCTCATTGCCTATACTACTTAAATTGCAGTATGATAACTGTTAGTGTGGTCTGACATGATCTGTGTCAGCATTGTAAATGCTTTGTTTTTCTATGTATTACCACTGAGAAATTTAATGGATAATTAATGGAAATTTAATGAATATTATGTTTTATGCCCTAGATTCATATAATTCTATATCTCCAGTTCAACCACAAAAACATTTAAAATTAAGGTTCTGCCTTTTATCATAGATTAAAATGTCACTGTGAAGAATTTTGCCATTGTCTCAATTATATCTCATGAATATATTCCTGTTAGCCAGTTAAAAAACTCTTATAAAAGGTTGTGTAAATAACAACTGGCATACATTGACTCAAATTTTTAAGGAGGTATTACCATGAATAAAACGCCTCAGGAACATATCTCCCTGCTATTGTCTTCATCATTCTGTAATTTCAATGACTTCTTATCTCAAAATTCCTGACAAAAGGGCTTGTCTGAAGACATTTTGAGAAATCTAACCAACTGCAAAATGCTTAGAACTGGCCTTGCTAGTCACCCCTAATATTGTCACAGATTCATAGAAAATTAGAGCAGGAAAGTCCTTCATGGGATCATTTAGTCATTTAAAAAGAATCAGGAGTTGTCACTGAGCTCAGTGACTACAAATCACATCTGAGGAAATATAGTTCCTGGTCGTGAAAAAAATACTGATTTTAAATATGTTTTTAGGGTTTTAGGGGTTTTTGTTCTAAAGATGTATTTTCTCACTTTTCATCTTTTCCACTTCCTGTGCTACACCTGGATGCAGTGTTTTTGCAGATTCCAGGTTCTTTCAGTCAAAACTCCTTTTCCCTAAGCAGCTGTTATATTTCAGGGTACCCCAGGATCACAGCAGAGCTCTGCTTCCCAGAGCATTCTTTTACCACCCAAGCTTAGTCCACTCTGTGAATGTCCTCTTTTGCTCATGTCTATGCCTGTCTCGGGAGCCTGTCCACTTAACAGATGTGCTAACAAGGGGAAAAAGTGGGACAACACTGACCACGGAAAAAAGTGGCAGCTTTGAGTGCCTAGTGATTCCTCTTATTTTTTTCTGTGTAATTTCTTCAGAGAACAAAAATTTTGTTCTTTGTCGGATAGCCTACCCTGGAGTTTAAACTTAACATGAAGCAGATTCCCTTCCAAGTGTACTGTCATTTGTTTAGCTCCCTCTTCCCATTCCACTGACATGTTTACCTGCCTCTGAAGTATCATTGCTATCTCTCTTGAAGATTTTTGTTAAACCTGTACTCTGATTATTGCATTGCTATTCCTTGCTCTGGGGTTCAGCTGCTGCGGCTGGACATTTGTTGCTTGTAAAATTCCACCAACACTTTGAGGTACTGGCTGGGGGGAGAATCAAGAAGAGTGACTGATCAATTCTGTAGTGTGATAAGACACTCTGCTCAGGTTTGCAGAAGTCCGTGCAAATCCGTATTCATATATAATTTAGAAACTTCTGGTTGCTAATCCTAAATTAAGCTAGTAAAGACTTCCTAGTGGAACAGTAACTAGAAACTCTTCCATGGAAAAAGCTCAACTCAGAGTGCAAAAGACATGATGCATGGCAATGCTGCTCTCCTCTTACGAATTTTTTTTTGCCCAGCAAAGGTGGCAGTCTCTCTGCTTGTGCTGGATTTATCACTAGCTGTGAATCCATCAGAGAGACTGCTGGTAGCTGCTAATGGCACAGTGGTTTCAGGTTTTGATGGACAGTGTACACTGAAGTCTCTTACACCTCATCTTCCAATCTGGATAAAGTCTCACAGTCAAGGTTTTGTGTCCTCTGCACAGGGTTTTGTGTCCTCTGCATTAAATTTTAGAGCTTATCTGTAGAAACCTAGGATGATGTGTGATTAACTTCAGGACTTCAATCTTGCTGGAAAGTACTCCTTGTATATAAACCTCCCTGTGCTGACATAAAGGATGTTAACTACCATTAGTTGCTATTTCTTCTAGCATCACTAGTTACACCTTTGCAGCTTCTTCAGCTTACTTGTGGGCTCAATCCACCACATTCAGTTCATCAGTACATGACATCTGCCTTAAGAAACCATACAGAAAACATTACTCTGTCATTTTTTCATTATATAAATGCTAAATACACATCTTTTGGTGATAGGTCAGAAAACCCACATAAAAATTTCAGCCACAGGAATGATCAGAGGGCTGGAGCACCTCTCCTAAGACAGGCTAAAAGAATTGAGGCTGTTCAGCCTGGAGAAGGAAGGGCTCCAGGGATAATTCATTGCAGCCTTCCAGTACCTAAAGGAGGCCTATAAGAGAGATGGAGAGGGACTTTTTACAAGGGCATGGAAGGATAGAACAAGGAGGAATGGCTTTCAACTGAAAGAGGGAAGATTTGGATTAGATATTAAGAAGAAATTCTTTACTGTGAGGGTAGTGAGATACTGGAATGGGTTGCCCAGAGAAGTGGTGGATGCCCCATCCCTGGAACTGTTCAAGGCCAGGCTTAATGGGGCTCCGAGCAACTGGTTCTGGGAGGTGTCTCTGCCCATAATGTGAGGTTTGGCAGCAGATGATCTTTAAGGTTCCTTCTAAGCCAAACCATTCTATGATTCTATGATTCTAATTTATTTTTTCAGAGTTGTATAGCATTGAAGATGCAAAAGTATGTTTGGCTTGTGATAAATCTTTTGGTATAGTCATCCAGAGCTCATACATTTTTGACTCATGCTACATTTGTTGACGTTGTTTCTAGGTTTTAAATAATTTGCTTGAGTTTCCAACTATAGCATTATTTGAAGTATATGGTTGAATGAAAATATAAGTATATGCAGTTAGAGCCTGTTAACTGGTCACATTCCTTCAGGAAAGGATAACTTGCATTTTATCTCTGAATTTTTTAAGGATAGTATCTGAGTAAGCATGAAGCAGTAAAAAAATGCCACTTTCATTAGTGCATGGAGTGAAAGGATTTGGGAGGTTTGGGTTATTTTTAGAGGGGCGCAGGCCAGGTGCTGCTGCATATAATGGTTGCCTGGTAACACATCCAGGATTACAAGATAGCGGGGTCATTGATGTAGGCTCATTTCATCACTAATACAGAAAAGAAAGAAAAAAACCCAAACCCACTCCAGCAAACTGTTCCTCAGTAAGTTCTGGTTTTCAGTGTTTTGTGAGCAATTCAGTAATGCCAAGCTTTCAGAAACATATGCTCTAGAAATGAAAGACCAGAGTAGAGGCTTGTTAGTCATTGCTTTTGTTGTATCAATAAGAAAGCCAGTTTTGCCTTTGGGTTTGGATTAAGTTTATTTTCATTTGCCTTACATGTCCATTTACAAATACACAAGAAGATTTAGATGCTTCTCTGTATACTCTTCTGCTTTAATAAATATTTGTTGATGTTTTGATTGTAATATCTTTGGAGCTGATCCTAAGAATATAATTCATGCTGAAAGCAAACATTGTTCATTAAAATAACTCCTGTGTTCAGCTACTACTGCTCATCATTAAGAGTGGCAGAATTAGGTTCTACATAATTGTAGACTGGTGAGCTTTTCTATGCATGTGTATTTAAATCTATATTTAGGTGTTCAGTTGCTGCAAAAATACTCCAATTTGCACAGGCATTGAGAACTTACACTAATATTGTTTGTCATGGGCATTTTTGATCCTCAGAATGCCTTGGTTTGGACAGCATTCAACAATTTTGGCATCAAAATATGTTTGAAATTGTTGGTTAGCAAATAGAGTTGTCATTGCCATATCCTTCAGACCACTTTTTTTCTCTGAATACATCCTACCTTTCTGCCAAAAACACTTCTCCAGACAAACTGGGGACAGCTACAGAAGTCCCTTTGCAAGAGGTTTCTCAGAGGTACAACATCTTCCCTTGAAGTCTTTTAACTTTTCCCAAGTCTTTCATTTCCCTCACAGACCAGGAACTCATCCTACATCATGTCTTGTTTTTTGTTAAGTTTCTTTAAAGCTCTGGTGTAAACAGGAACCAATACTGGTTGATGATGAAACACAGCGAGTCTTGAGTTTCTTTTGCAGTAAAATTAATATTCCTGGCTTTTTCATGTACAGACTCAGCCTGTGACCTCACAGCTGTGACCTGTGCTGAAGCACAGCACAATAAATCATAAAGGACCTTGTCAGAGATTTGGGAGGGGGAGGGGAGAAATTTTGTTTTGTTACCTTCTGGACTGTCTTCATAAGGCACCAAGGGACAGTCAAAATGGGGAGTAATACACTCTAGTGCAACTTAGTCAAATAGCCAGAAGCTCAGCCTGCAAAAGACAGGTATTTTGTCCTAGGCACAGGCCTTTTTCCTGATCTGTCCTCTTGTTCAATAAATGCTTGTGTCCATCTTTAGTGTTCATGGAATCATTTATCTTGGAAAAGACCTCCAAGATCATCAAGTCCAACTTTTCACCAAACCATGTCAACTGAACCATAGCACTAAGTGCCACATCCAGTCATCTCTTGAACACCTCCACGAATAGTGACTCCACCACTTCCCTGGGCAGTTCATTCCAATGCCTGATAACTCTTTCAATAAAGAAATTCTTCTTCATGTCCAACCTGAACCTCTCTTGGTGCAGCTTGAGGCCATTTCTTCTTGTCCTGTCACTAGTTGCTTGGGAGAAGAGGCTGGTCCCCACCTCACTACAACCTCCTTTCAGGTAGCTGTAGAGAGTGATGAGATCTCCCCTGAGCCTCTTTTTCTCCAGGCTAAACAACCCCAGCTCCTCAGCTGCTCCTCATATGAATTACTCCTTAGACCCTTCACCAGCTCCATTTCCCTTCTCTGGACATGTTCCAGCACCACAATGTCTTTCTTGAAGTGAGGGGCACAAGTACAGGGGGACAGTAATTTCCCTAGTCCTGCTGGCCACACTATTTTTATTACAGGCCAGGATGCCCTTGGCCTGCTTGGCCACCTGGGCACACTGCTGGCTCATGTTCAGTGACTATTGACCAGCATCCTCAGGTCCAGTCAGACTTCCAGCACCTCTGCCCCCAGACTGTAGTGCTGCAGGGGGTTGCTGTGACCCAGGCACAGGAGCCTGCAGCACTTCTCCATATTGAACCTCACACAGTTGGCTTTATCCCCTCAAACCACCTGTCCAGATCTTTCTGCAGAGCCTTCCTATCCTCCCACCCAAACTGGTGTCATCTGTGAACTTACTGAGGGTGCACTTAACGCCCTCATCCAGATCATCAATAAAGTTATTAAATATGAACATCTTGTGTGAGGCACTGGATTATTATATTAATTATTGGCTTGGACCAACTGAAATGTGTGTGGGGTGGAGGGGTGGGAAGGGATAGGTCGAATTTCATGGAGGTGAGGTAATGCCCTATCCCCTGTGAGCCTCTTGGGTTGGCTCCAGGGCAGCTGTCAGTCAAAACCAGCCCAGGAGCACTGCCCCACACCACAGTCCCTGGAGCCCCTAACCCAGCTCTGAAAGGCTGGCACAGGGGGAGCACCACCCTTCACTCTGCCCCAGAGCCCCAGAGTGGCGAGTGGTGTTAAAAGAACTGAGAGCTCTTCTAATATATTTGTCTCTCCTGATATATTCTTCTAATATATTCAGATATTGTTGGAGCCTTGTATATTTTTAAAGTAAAACCCCTTTGGTGATCTCATAGCTCAAGTCTTGGAGTCTTACAGCTTATCCATACTGAGCCTTGGGGAACCCCACTAGTGACCAGCCACCAAGTGGATGTAGCACCATTCACCAACACTCTCTGGGCCCAGCCATGCAGACAGTTTTTAACCCAGTTGTCCAAGCCATGGGCTATGAGCTTCTCCAGGAGAATGCTGTAGGAGACAGTATTGAAGGCTTAACTGTAGTCAAGGTAGACTACAGTAGCAGCCTTTCCCTCATCCGCTAGATGGGTCACCTGATCATAAAAGGAGATCAGGTTAGTCACTCAGGACCTTAAATTCCAAAGTTCCTTGAGTCCACTGGAAGATGTTTATATCATCACTAGCTTGCCACATCTGCTGGGAAGACTTTCAACACAATTTATGAAATGTAAATAGAGGTTCTTGTGGAAAGGAAAATTAATAAAATGGGAGAATCACTGATTCCCGCTATTCCCTAGCACACTAGTCCTTATTCCCTTTCTTCCCTGTAAGTGGAGACCTGCATTCTCCTTGAGAAGCAGAACTTCCTCCCACTTATCCTTTCCTCACAAGACAAACCTTGATCCTTACACATCTCTTATGTTTGTGCCATGTTTTGACCTATATGAAACTGCAGCTTTTGATAGAAAATATTTCATTGGTATGAATGGGAAAATATAAAAATTCTACCTTCATAATAAAAACGAAGCAATTAAACCATTGCTTTGTCCAGGTATCATCAGTCCATCAGTCCAGGCTTCCTATACTGGAAGCTTTGCATTTTCTAATGTTGGTTTCTGCTAATAAAAAGTCTTTAATTTTTTAATCTGTTTTTATTTTTCTTTTTTTAACCTGCATCCTTTAAGGTCTCATTTCTAATATTATTTCATAATTAAAATAGATGGGAGAATCTCTTCCCTGCTTTCTATCTCCACTGAAAATAAAAATCAAAAGGAAGGTTTTTCTCTTGAGTATTTTGATTCTTTTAATTACTGTCTCAAATTTGATTTAGGTTGTTTGAGGGTTTTTTTCTGTTGCTGAAAGTAATTTTGCTTGCCAGCAATTAGAGATAGGTGTTGTGCAATAAACACTGGGGGAAACCTCAGCAAAATTGTTTCCATGGTGTTTAGTCAGGCCTGCATAACTGTTGCTTAGTGAGGAAAATAAGACAAGGGTACTCAAGAGCAGCAAAACAGAGGTCACTGTGTTTGAAACTGCCTGTTCAGCCATACTGGCCACACCTTACAGCCAGCCTGCTGAGGTGGTGTGCCATGGCGTGGATGGGGTATTTTACCAAAGTGAATTTGTTCAAAATTCTCAGTCTGAAGGCTGAATTATTATAAGATTCTCTTTCCATTTTACTTTGATAGTTATGAAGAATAAAATATGCTGAAAACATGATTTATGAAGGGGTAGATCTACAGAACTCCCTCCTTCAAAGCACACCTTTCTTCTCTTAGCTCACTGCTGGAATGCAGGAGGATTTCACTGTTCCCTGAAAAAGCATCCCTGAGCCTCTTTGGTACTGCTCCAAAGCTGCAGAGTCACACAGAAGCTGCAGGCTGGGTACTGGTTGTCCTGGAGCTGCAGCTCAGGGAGCCACAGTTGAAATTCGTGAAATGTGTTACAATTCCTTAAAGCTAGAAATACTGTTTCTTGCTTCTCCAAGGGAAGAAGGTAAGAGGGAAATCTCTCTGCAAGGTAATCTGCATGTGGGACAGGTTCCCATATAAAACTGTACAAGAACTTAAGAGTTTTGGTTTTATTTGGATGAACTTGCAACCTTGACATTCAAGCTGCCCAAGTGGTGTGCGGTCCTGGCTGTCCCCAGGCTAATCTCTGTGCAGCTATATATATATATATCTGTTGAATGACTCCTTGCATTATCAGTCCCTGTTAATTCCATCTCCTGTAGCTACAGTCCTGCATTTCACTGTCAGGCTAGCAAAACAACAACAAACAACCAGTCTGTTACGGGTTAAGCCAGCTTCTGTCTACAAGTGCTTTATTAAATCCATCAGATCTATTTTGGTCTTATTTCTGCCATCAGTTCTGCCACATTTTGTGCCAGCTCAGACCAATAAGCTAAATTATTAAGGCTTGGAGTCTTACTCAGATAATATGGGCACTGTCTGAGCAGCACAGGACAGAGGTTAACAGTGGAATACAGCAGTGGAAAATGAAACACAGAAGGGATGTAGCATAAAGATGTTTTCTAGCCAGTCCTAGCCTTATGTACTTACTATATATTCCATGTCATTTACAGCATCCCCTTCCCAGTTCATTTTGTAATCTTAACCTCAGGGCTCAGGCTGGTGAGGAGAACTGCTCTTCTGGAAAAGGGGAGGCTATTTTAGGTGTTTGAGAATTCAAATAGAAATAGTAGTTATGGGGAGAGGGAAGACTGGGAAGTTTTGTCAGGGAAAAGGAATGTGTTTTATTGTACCTTTCTTGCACTATAAAATGAGTGTGAAATGGACAAGATTTGGGTAAGCCGCTTTAGTTTAGAGTGATCTCAAGCCTCTACACAAATGCAGCTGGGTTTGTTTTCAGGGGAAGCTTCATTTTCCACTGAAAAATTATATGATACCAGAAAATAATTACTAAAGCCTGCATTTGTTCCTTCTATAGCAAGATACCATATCATAGCAACAAAAGAGATTTTCATCTCTTTGATGTGCCATTTGCGTGCCTTTCCAGCTCATTGACATCCAGAGTAGGGATCCTAACCCCATCTGCCTTCCCCAAGATCTCTTGTATTTGATTGATCCCCCTTGATGTGAGGAATATGACCATCCATATAAAAAAAACCTGACCTCATCCTGACCTTTGTGCTAGCTGGGGAGGGAACAAGCAAGAAGGGTGTAATAAAAACTGAGGTTTTTTTTTTAAATGGGCAAGTGTGAGGATAGACTAAACTGAAGTGGCTTGGAAGATATTGGCTTGTTTTAGGAAGAGAGGTTAAAAAGGAAATCAGCCCTGTGAGTTTCTTCAAGAGTTTGTCAGTTAATCACACTCTCTATGGAATGCTGGCAACAGACATGACCTAGAGGCAGGAAAAAGTGTGTATTCCAGTACTGGAAAGTCAATCCCTGTGTGAAGGTTGCAGAGTGCAACCTCTCATGACTACCTGTCGTTCCCTGCCATCATACTTCTGCATGCTTCAAGTTTGGTTTTTTCACCCTCTTCACCTTCAGGGAATTTCCCAAATAGGCAACTACTTCATAAGCAAATTCTAGTGGGAACTCATGATATTTTACACTTAATGCTGCTCTGCATGGTGCTCACTGCCATAGGGACAATGACTAAGTGTTCATGAGAAGATGAAATGCCACCTTCTTTATCAAGAAATTCTGATTTAATATTTATAGTTCTGCTTAAATATTTATAGATTTTCACAATGTTTTCTTTGTTTACAAAACACATTTCTCCTCCACTATCTGTGCCACAGTTGTGAACAGGAGAAGCACACTTACTTGTAAGATTAAATTCCTTTTATCTTCCTCACCACCAGTTTTCACTTGGATAAGACAAGGTGGGCTGGGATGTCTCTGTTAAGTAGAATTCCAGTTTTCTACTTTTTTTTTTTAACAGACTTTTGAGTCTCTTTCTAATCTTCCTCGTTACTCCTATCTGCAGTGTTCTAGGTTTGTGAGGATTCCCAAAATCACAAACACTGAGACACGAAGGGTGTAAGCAAAGCAAATTTATTCTATTACTTGCAATAGCAATTAGTACACACCGACCCCTGGATTTCTGAAAAGCCGCTGAGCAGGAGAAGGAGCATGGTGCTTGGCAGGAGGGGCAGGCAAGCAATGCACCTTCAGGGCATCCCCTGGATCAAAGCAGTGTGCCTCTCATCCTCCTTATCCATCCAACCCAGAAACACCTCTTATATCCCCCTCACAGGAGTGGAATTTTCCAGTTGTGGCATTGGCTCATGCGTGACCAGTGCATGAACCGAGACCACAATGGTTTATGATACCAGCTCCATGTCGACAAAAGCTTTGTTGTTTCTTCTTCCAAAAGTCAAGTTCCCACCAGTTAACCTAATTTATTGTTTTGCTTTCCAAGGTTCAGTTCCCAACAGTGAAACTATACAATATTTTCCCATGCCACATCAACGAGCACAAACATGGACCAACTATGGCAGGGCCTCAGATACAACTCAGGTCCCTGACACAGGCACCCTTAGAATGACTATAGTTTGAGATAGGCTAACCTAGGGACAGTATTCTTGGCACAGCAGATGTGTCTTGATTTATAATGGGTTTGTGATCTTTCTATTCCTCATACCAGCCTTTTGTGGCCTAGTATTTACTTTCTGATTCTCATCTCTGTTGAGCAAGTGATCCTTAGAGAACTGTGATTAGTAATTTAGAACTGCATCCAGATGTATTATTGCATCTAATTTCTTATTGTCACCTCACTACACTGCCTGTTTCCCCATGTTAGTCCTAGTTTTGCCTGGGTTTGCCTATATAATTTTGCTATCTTGCTGTTCAGCACCCTCCCCAGAACACTGCTACACATACATAACCACACACAAACCTTATGAATATATTTGTTGTATCTCAGCAGTCACCTATTTGAGGCAGTTTCTAGTCCATGGCAAAAAATTGCATCTCACCTTGATCTTTCTGAATTTCATTATCCGTTCACTGTGAGGGATTTTATCAAAGGCAGCTTCAAAATCCAAATAAATAACATCAATTAATTTTCTTTCTCCTATAAAATATTTTCTTGGCTTTTTGAAAGACTGCTAAATAGGTAAGAAGACATGATCTCCCTTCTAGCATACTTATTCTCACTGAGCCATATGATCATGAAGCTTTAGAGGACATACAATTATGGTTATAATTATCTCCATAACCAATTTACAAAGTAAAAATTCATAGAATCACAGAAAGGCTTGTGTTGGAAGGGACCTTAAAGATCATCTAGTTACAGCACCCTCTCCAAGGGCAGAGATGTCACCCACTAGATCAGGTAGAATTATTCTAAGAAAAATACATATTTATGAGATGCTAACATTGCATTTGAGTAAGAATAAATACTTTTGAAAATTTAATGCTTTTTTATTTATTTCTCAATAGCAAAAAATGTAGGCATCGAAGAAACATAAGCTTCCCCTCTGTAAGTCATTTGTGCAGTCATTAAAAGGGATGGCACATGGTGTTATGTTGATCTTTTAGAACGAGATAGCCATATGGAAGAACTCAGTACTACTAATGTTTTCAGTTACATCAATCTTCTTTGGCAGAAAAATACTTTTAAAATTAGGTAAGATTTTCTTTGGGACCCCTCAGTTGTTACATGGGTCCCTCATTTTTCTTCATTTATTGGAGAACATGTTAAAGCACACTGGCCTATATCAAACACTCTTTAGCATGACTCTGTATGCTTTACTGTTGATTTGGTGTTAAAATCCTTTGATATATTTATTAATTTAGAAAAAGTTCCGTTAATGACTATAAACCATGAGTCTGAACAGTCTTAAAGACTAGCAGAATGGATTGTAAGGCTAAACAAAAATCAAATTGCTAAGTAGCAAATTGAAACATTAGATCACATTTTCCTTCAGTTCCTCTATAATACTAGGTAATTTTTACAAGGGGTAACAAATGACCATATTCCTTGTTTAACTGGTGTCACCCCAGTGTGCTGATCTCTGTAGGTCTCTTCTGGTTCCTGTCCAATCACCATTTTCCCCATTTTGAATTGCCAGAACATCTTATTACAAAGAACTCTAGTCCATCTCATTCTAAGCAATTAATAATTTTTCTGCACATAACTTCCCTTCCTTTCAAATGGGGTAAGCTTTCCTAAGCTTTGGAAAAGTCCTGGAGGACCCTGAGTGAAACACAGTTTTTGAGAGGGTGATTCAAACCATATTGAGAAAATCATGAAGACAGATAATGTGCATTGCCTTTGGGAAGCACCTCTCTCCCCAGTGACTGTGGAAAGTAAACAAAACATCTACATTGTGCAGTGCTACACATAAACCTGAGCCTGGTCTTAAAATCAGAAGCATAGTGTCCACTCCACCCTCATGGATTAGTCATTCTGGGAAAGCACCAACGTGACTGACCACAGGCTCTCAACTTGCACCTCTGCTCGACACTGCAGTTCAGAACTGCCCAGGGAACTTGCTGTGGCAATACACTGCATCGAGCAGATGACTCACAGAGGCACAGGCAGATGTCAGATGCAGATGGCAAATCCAGGCTCAGAAGCAGCCAGGAATGTGAATGTATTTTGTCTTTGACACTACTCTCAGAAACATCAGGGTCTCGCATAGAGGCTGGAGTGATATGGTAGTGCTGGAAAGCCTAAAAGGAACCTTCTGGCTTTGAAATTATTAAAAGAGAGAGTGAAAGAGAGAATAAAAGTTCTCTAGCAATTTCAGGATTTTGAGAATTAAACTGATTTTAAAGCCTTTTTTTTTTCTTCTTTTTTTTTTTTTTTAAATCCCTGGTTTAATTTCCCTCTTTTATTATTGACACCCTTTTCACTTGAATGTGTAGATTTTCTCTGTGTGTATAGAAAGATGATTTAAATCAAATTCTGTTTTTTATTCTAATGGAGATAACCAGATTTTCGTGATGGAAGGACACTAGTAAAAAAAAATCTAGTAAAGAACATGACTTTTAGTAAGTTAAGACTGCTACTTGTTTATTAATGTTATTACCTTCATGAATCTCTGGACAGAATTAGGTGCCACAAAAGCATAAGCTTTTCTAATCTATCCCCATGTGCCATTTTACTCAATTACAGCATGATTGCCTGGAGCACAGGTTAGATGTTTGCTCAAGCCAATCATAGATACTGGATATATTCTAAACATGACTAATGCTTTTAACCAGATGGCTGTACAGATAGCTGTTTTGCAAATTTTTTTTTTTCAATATTTGCTTCCTGGCTCTTTTATTTATATTTATCATGAGATTTTAGCACCATATGTCCATTTTATATACCTTTTAATTGCTTGGAATTGGTATGCAACATTTTCTTTTTAAATGAGCCCACGAAACAGTGAAATAACCAAATTGTTAAAGTTCTTGTGCATTTTCAAGTTCTAATGTCTTTTATCATAATCTATTTAAAACTAATTCTGGTACCTTAATCAACTTATGTTGCATCCTGTGAGAAATTCCAGAGATATTCTCAGAAAACACAAAAGGTTTGCCCATTTTTTGAGCAAAATGAAAACTTGAGTTCTGCATCTATCTTGTTCCTTATTTTAAATATGTCAATCTCACCATCAGATGGCAAAATTAAGTGAGCTTGTTCCTGTGTAGAAATATCATAATTTTCCTTTATAGAGGAAATCTGTGTGAATGAACACTAGATTTTGCAATTAATTTTGGTGACTGCAAAAATAGGTTCCCAATTTGTGACTGTATTTTCCACTCAGATGTTTAAATTTATTTACGTGAATAATGTCATTGAATTTTTTCAGTTTTATAATTTAAACATACGACATGCACAATGTATCACTAAGGATGTCTATATATAATGGTGTTGGCTCTGCTCTGTGTACTGAACAAGACTTGTTGAAGTGATCACTAATTAAAAAAAAACCCACAACGTTTTTAATATGTGTAACCAATTCCATCAGCAAAAGTTGCACCTTTATTTTGTAACTATTTGTCATTAAATGACCTGAACTGGACCTAGATGACATTGATTCAGTACATCTTCCTGGATGTTGCATGTGGCAAGTCTTTATATCAGGGAGACTTCTCTGTCTTTGAGTCTTTTGTTCAGTGTCTCCTTCCATGAGCAGAATATTGGCACTCATCCTTGCTCTCATCACCTCCAACCTGCCAGTATGATCACCAGATACATCTACATTATTTTTCTTGGTTCAGGCAATTTTCTTTGTGCTGTTTTGAATAAAATTCAAATTGCTTTCCCTTTGGAGGTGAAAGTTCTTAAACTTTCCCCTTAATTTGACACTATAAAAATAGTACCCACTAAAAAGTCAAAATTGATCCTGCTGGTGTAAAATCTGTTAAATACTTTGAACACAGATAAATAAAGTCTTCAGACTTCTAAAAGATTCTATCAGAAGAGTTTCAGAGGAAAAAACAACTCAGACACAGAAAAAAACACTGGCAATGGATTCACAGAGAAAACAACATTATTCTTGCATAGTCAAATAAATGATACTTTTCTACTCATTACATCAGAAAGCTGTCATCTTGCCAAACAGTATAACAGTATCTGTGGTCCAAGTATCAGATTCTAAAAATAAATACAAACAGACTGTGGCACACGTGGTGGACAGTTTGTTCTCAGATTGCCTGTAATGCGATGTGCCTTTCAGCAGAGTGCTGGACTTGGGTCGACCCAACCTCCAGAGGCTTGGGAGTTGATCGCTGGCCCCAGGGGAAGAAGTGTCTGTGGGTGACAGGGACATGGCAAGAAGGAGGGAGCTGTAGCCCACGGAGATAGTACTGGAATGGGTAGAGATCTGACTCACCCTTAACTCAACCCCCGCTGTGGCAGAGGAACTTTTCAGGGATCAGAGGGAGCTGGCTGTAAATCAAAACCTACTGTGATCACAGCAAGCAAGCAGAGAAGCAAGAACCTGCCTGTGAGTACATGATAGATGATGGAGCAGATTTGTTTATGTACAGTTTTATTTCTTACTTAGTCACTCTAAGTCTAAACCTTTAAAAGGTTTCTCATTTTGGTTTGTATTTTAATAAAATCTGGCTTTGAGTTGAAAGAGCTTTTTGGTCTTCTGGTCTTCACTATAAGGCAAGGGTTAAGACACACATCTCAGACGTTTACCTGTCTCTCCGCTCACACTGTTGCACCCATATCCTTTGCTTAACACTGTGCAGCGTTTGAATTTATCAGAACTGGCTGCAAATTAGTGAAATTGCCAGGGTTTCAAAATTTATGCTGTGTCACACAAAAGAAACATTGACACTTTCTTTTACAAGACTTCCCATTCTTTTGTTTTGTTTTGTCATTCTAAGTTAAACAACACTTCTTGACATTTTCATATACTGGGTTCACTGTGATCTTAATTGAAGCCTTTAGTTTCGTCTTGCTCTAGTTTACCCTCTATTTTGAGGTGCTGCACTGACTCCTGAAGAGCTGGTCTTTGTGCCTCCACTCTACTTTAACGCAAGTGTAACAGTAAGTTTTTTAAGTGAAATTTAACCATCTCAGTGCTATGTAATGCAAGTCTACAGTAATTATTTAATCACCCAGTGGCAAGCTAAAATATTTGAACCTCTTCTTTTGGGTTTGGAGTTTGTTATTTGGTTGGTTTTTAATTTTGAAAAATTCCCAAGCAAGTCCACATGCCATTTATAAAAATACTTGGCTTAATTGAAGAAGTTCCAAAGGAAGAAAACCCTCCATTTATTTAGCAGTTACTATAATTGTTTTGTCCTGGTACTACTTTTGGGACTGATTTACATCTTCTCCTATGGGCTGCTCTCCTTAGTCTTAGATCATCCAGAAACTTAGGAAAAATCTCCATGAATTCTAAGAAAGCGATTTTCACTTAACTTATCTCCGCCTTTAAAACATTTCCTTTCTTCCACCTTAGCTCTGTGTGGTTGTTTCCACTTACTACACAAGTACTCCAAATACAAGTTCTTGAGAGCTGGGCAGGGTCATCCAAAAAGGCTCCTTGCTACTGTGGGAAAGGCACAAATAATCTTAGGTCATCATATTTTTTTTCTTGTTTATTTATTTGTAGTTTGAGATCATAATTATGCAGTTGAATTGATTTAAAGTGAGTTGAAGGTCATACTCATTTTGGCCAGGCAGTTGAGATGGTTTGTAATTCATGTTTCTCTCATTTTAGCCAGGATAAAATACTTAAGAGAGCTATGCCTGCTATTGTGAACAGCTCCTAATCTATTAACTTCCTAATCCTATCTAAATATTCTGAACAAGGGAATATTTTAATATCAATTCTCTTTATTAATATTTATATATATATATATTTAAATGAAGGAAATACAGGAAATTGTTTATTTAATTTCTTTCTGCTTTTATTTTTTTAACAAATAAAGTATTAAAATCATGCAATATTATGTCTTTCCTTTACAACTGTTTTATTTCTATACTAATTTTTTTTTTCATAGTTACAGTGGAAGTCTATCATGTCCAAACATATTTTCTAGTTGATTATTTCATGGCTATTACACCACATTTTCATTATGTGTGTTTCCTGTTTTCTTCAGACACTAATAGTTTCTTTAAGAGTCCACATGACTCATATTACTATTTACTTCTGATCAAAAGGTAAATGAGAACATCCCATCTCCTCATGCACACAGAGAATCATAACTGGGTTATAACTGGTGTATGTGTATAGAGACGTGTATATATATATATATATATATATATATATATATATATATCCTAAACCCAGAGCAGAGGATTTCATAACTGTTCCATGGCCAACAGTGAATGTTCTGAAACTATTAAATAATGTATTTTTATGCTGGTGTTATTACAAGAAGTCATGATATTTGTAGCATTTTCTATTCTTAGTGTCTAAAACTCTATAATCCCTTTATAATTAAATTATTATTTGTGTATAAAATTTTGGGAATACTATTTGCCCACAATAACTCTGATAAAACCTGGGGAAATGCAGATAAGTAATTAAAAAACCTCTTGTTATAACCCTCTGTTTGAATGCATTGCCAATTTGACTTTAGATTTTTTATGTTATTTTTTGTTTTCACAACATCAAGTTACAATAGATTCCAATTTATTGAATATAAAACTATTTTCTCAGAACCTCTGTTATTGAGATAGATGAAAAATTTTCAATATTTCTATGGAGAAGAAATCATACTTTTCAGACTGTAAAGGTCTGGAAACTATTCTAATGCATAAAGTACCTTTTAGTGGACAGGTACTTCAATTAAAATACAAACTGTCTGCAATGTGACAGGCTTGCAATAACCGGATTTCTTGTCTAGTAGTCTAATTCAAAAGCTCAAAGGTAACTACTTAAAAATGCAGGAAACAAGGCTTAATTTGACTATGTGACCTTGTGCCTTGATCTAGATTAGTTATTTTATGGTTTCAAACCCCT
>NW_020956130.1:345175-346283 GCF_003031625.1 Empidonax traillii | reverse complement strand
AAAAAAAAAAAAAAAAAAAAAAAAAAAAAAAAAAAAAAAAAAAAAAAAAAAAAAAAAAAAAAAAAAAAAAAAAAAAAGCCTCTACTGAAAAGGAAATATTTTTATTAAGTTTGCAACAGCAGCTGAAAATAAAAAATCTGTCCAAAGAATGGTCCAGGGTGTAGTTTTTGTAGATCACACCTTCAGGAGATGCACCAAGGGGAAGTGACTCTCAGAGTAAGTGCTGTGGAAGTGTGAAACAGTTTGCATAATATGAACATAAAGAAAAAAACTGTGTGTTATCAGTGAGAAGGAAAGGGGAAATACATAAATGTTGCACAAAGACCTCAGAAATTCATGATTATGGAAATAACGCAAATGTTCTAATTCCTTGCTCTGGCTCTGCAGGGACTGCAGCAATAGTGTAGCATGGCCGTGGCCAAGACTGATGAGGGCAGAGGGAGTTTCAGCACTCGGGAAGTTTATCTCAGCCCAGTCCTCCTGTCCCATCTGCACTTCTCCTGGGGCAGAACTAAGTCAGACACTAAATCTGAGGAGCTACACTGGGGCAGAAAGGCTCCTCTTTCTTTCTGCTCTCTGTCACAAGTTTGCTTGAAGAGAGGCAGGAAACATGGCCAAAACAGAAATAAGGGCTCCCACCTGCAGCCTGCTCCAGGTCTGAGAGCAGCACCTGGATGCCATCCTGGTGCTGCTGAGGCCAGGCTGCCCTGCCCTTTCCCCAGGGTCCACTGTGATGAGAGGAATCCTCCATGGCAGCAGTGCAAAGATTCTCTGGGCAAGGGCTGGAACTCTGGAGCTGATCCTGGCATGGGGAGTGTCCAGCCAGGGTGATCCCAGCAGCAGAGCAGTGCAGAGCTGAGACAGCCTGGTGGGAGCTCCCCTCTGCAGGGAAAAACAAGCCCATTTTGGAGAGGAGAGGAGAGTCTTGCTGAACACAGGGCATGTTACCCCTGGATATCAACAAAACATGTTCCTGCTTTACCCTTTGCAACCTTGCTTATAAATACCATGATCTCTGCTTTACTTGCAACTCAGAAGAACAAAGTTGATTTATTTTTGTTCTTTCAACTGTAGCTAATAATAAAGTGTGAACTCCCGGCGAAGCTGA
>NW_020956130.1:344056-345154 GCF_003031625.1 Empidonax traillii | reverse complement strand
AAAAAAAAAAAAAAAAAAAAAAAAAAAAAAAAAAAAAAAAAAAAAAAAAAAAAAAAAAAAAAAAAAAGCGCCTCTACTGAAAAGGAAATATTTTTATTAAGTTTGCAACAGCAGCTGAAAATAAAAAATCTGTCCAAAGAATGGTCCAGGGTGTAGTTTTTGTAGATCACACCTTCAGGAGATGCACCAAGGGGAAGTGACTCTCAGAGTAAGTGCTGTGGAAGTGTGAAACAGTTTGCATAATATGAACATAAAGAAAAAAACTGCGTGTTATCAGTGAGAAGGAAAGGGGAAATACATAAATGTTGCACAAAGACCTCAGAAATTCATGATTATGGAAATAACGCAAATGTTTTAATTCCTTGCTCTGGCTCTGCAGGGACTGCAGCAATAGTGTAGCATGGCCGTGGCCAAGACTGATGAGGGCAGAGGGAGTTTCAGCACTCGGGAAGTTTATCTCAGCCCAGTCCTCCTGTCCCATCTGTGCTTCTCCTGGGGCAGAACTAAGTCAGACACTAAATCTGAGGAGCTACACTGGGGCAGAAAGGCTCCTCTTTCTTTCTGCTCTCTGTCACAAGTTTGCTTGAAGAGAGGCAGGAAACGGCCAAAACAGAAATAAGGGCTCCCACCTGCAGCCTGCTCCAGGTCTGAGAGCAGCACCTGGAAGCCATCCTGGTGCTGCTGAGGACAGGCTGCCCTGCCCTTTCCCCAGGGTCCACTGTGATGAGAGGAATCCTCCATGGCAGCAGTGCAAAGATTCTCTGGGCAAGGGCTGGAACTCTGGAGCTGATCCTGGCATGGGGAGTGTCCAGCCAGGGTGATCCCAGCAGCAGAGCAGTGCAGAGCTGAGACAGCCTGGTGGGAGCTCCCCTCTGCAGGGAAAAACAAGCCCATTTTGGAGAGGAGAGTAGAGTCTTGCTGAACACAGGGCATGTTACCCCTGGATATCAACAAAACATGTTCCTGCTTTACCCTTTGCAACCTTGCTTATAAATACCATGATCTCTGCTTTACTTGCAACTCAGAAGAACAAAGTTGATTTATTTTTGTTCTTTCAACTGTAGCTAATAATAAAGTGTGAACTCCCGGCGAAGCTGA
>NW_020956130.1:327458-343817 GCF_003031625.1 Empidonax traillii | reverse complement strand
AGAGTCTTGCTGAACACAGGGCATGTTACCCCTGGATATCAACAAAACATGTTCCTGCTTTACCCTTTGCAACCTTGCTTATAAATACCATGATCTCTGCTTTACTTGCAACTCAGAAGAACAAAGTTGATTTATTTTTGTTCTTTCAACTGTAGCTAATAATAAAGTGTGAACTCCCGGCGAAGCTGAGCTCTGTACCAGGGCTCTGTTGTCATGAGGTCAGCAACTCCAAACACAGGGAGATGGGAACACACTGAAGGTGTTGTGGAGAAATTTTTTGCACCAGTTGCAAGGGCCAGTGTGAGGCTGGGAACAGCTTTGTTTAAGGACTCTGGGTTCCTTTGGCAGGTGGTACCTTTTTTTTCTAAGTGGCACAGAGAGCTCAAAATGATTTACAAGGCAGGGACAACACCATGCCAGTGACACTTGTGAAGCACATTTTTTTCCTCTAAATAATTTTCAAGTATTTTGCTGTAGGAGCTGGAGCCCTGCTGAGGCACTCTGGCTCAGCCCTGCATTTCTCCCGTTTATGGTACCCCACGCACAGGCAGTAAATGCCTCCACTCACTGGAGCTATAGTTCCCATGCCATCACAGGGCTGCCTTTGGAGAGGTCCAATCCCTGCTTCTGGCCTGGCAGGCTCTCCTAAATCACAGGACTTCATATCCTGCCCCTCAGGCATCACATACTCCCTGTAAACAAGCACTTTCAGTTCTGGCCTGGAGCTCCTTAACTGTGACTCTGTTGGAAAAGTCAGCAAGATGGGGAGTACTGCGTTAAAAAAAGGTAAAAAACAACCAAATCCTCCTAGGCATGACATGGAAGAAAAATTAATATTTAAAATGCATATATGATGTAATGGGACTTAAAATAAACTGTATCCTGGAAAAAAGAGATTAACTGCTTAAGGCAAACTAATGAAAAGGTCACTTGGACAATACTTGCAAAGCACTCCCTGTACTGCATCATGGACTTATCGGTTCTGTTTGACAGGGACTCACACATGATCCCAAGCTCTTATCTCTGTTTTATAGTTTATGAAAAATTGATTGACTCCTTTTGCCCAAGACTTTGTGTTAAATAAGAAATAAAACGTTGTTTATGGGCAACTTTCTCTTCTCATAATCAGCAGGGGCCAGTTTTATAAGAACAGGGCATCAAATCTTAATACAGCAAAGTACCTGCATATTTGACATGGCAAAGTGAACTCTTCTGTTATTATCTCAGCTGGATCAGTTCCTAAAGCTAAACAGCAGTGAACATTTTCCATTCTTTCTGCCTTTAAGCAGCTTCCCACACCCTCTGGCACTGAACACATCCTGTCTAGGTAGTGCCAGTCAGCTCCGTACTGACACTGGGATGGGGAGAGTGGAGATGTCCATCCCTTGACACCCCAGTGTGGTGCTGGAAGCACTGGGAAGTCTGAGCTCCTGCCTGCCAGGCTGTGGGGTGCAGTGTGTGTTTGGCTTCCCACTGGTTCCTTGGCAGAGCAATCCTCTGCCCAGCCCCCCTCAGATGTCTCCTGGATGAGGGACATTAGTGATGCCCAGCGTGGGGAGATAACACTGTGCTGGTGTACAGCACTGTCACTGCATTGGAAGCTGGGTGGGGATCACAGAGGTGGGCCCAAAGACTGTTCATTTACTTAAAATTTCAACCAGCATCAGTTACATCATGCCTAGTACATCAGGCACGACTACTGTATAACAACACACAAGAGAGGCACAAAGCTCTCAGGACAGTCCCTGAGCTGCACTGCTGGAGGTGAGGACCACAGTCTAGGAAGGTGTTCTCATCTCCTTCTCAGGCATCTGCTATTGATCACTGCCAGAGGCTGCACTGTTGGCTAGATGGGCTGTAGTCACCCATCTGTGTCTGTCTTTATGATTGCCTTCAGCTGATCATAGCTGGACTGAAAGGCTCTGCCGTGTCCCAGAACAGCCAGGGTGCACAGACACTTCCTGGACTGGCTGCCCCTGACCTCTAGGATGGCTGTGGAAGGGAGCTCCAGCCTGAACTGTGCTTGCTCTGCAGGGCCAAAGCTAGGCTATAGGGAGAGCTTTGCTGACGTCCTTCCCCTGCCCAGGCCCATCACCGAGGGGCTGAGCAGCGGCAAAGGACCTGGGAGCTGTGGTGGATGCCAGGTTGGACATGTCCCAGTGGTGCACCCTTCTGTGAACAAGGCAAAGCACTTGCAGGGCCTTCTCTGTGTCTCTCTGCTCCTCACTGATGAAAACACCCCAGGAGGAGCATTTCCCACACTATGTCCCCTCCTGACTGTGGATGAGAAAAACTCAAGTGAGGTGGAAGGAGCTGGACTTGTTTTATCTGGCAAGGAGGCTCAGAGGGAATCAAACAGAGCCTGCAACTATTTGAAGAGCAGAGACAAAGGTGATGTTTCCAGCTCTTCTAAGGAATGGGAAACAACATAGTAAGTGTCAAAAGCCACTCTTGGTGGAGGTTCAGAATGATTTCAAAAGAACTCCAGCAAGAGAGCAGTGCAGCACTAGGACAGATCACCCAAAGAGCCTATGGGCTCTCCATCCCTGCGAGTCCTGAAGATTCTGGTAGACAAGCCATAGCTGAACTGACCTTGTTCTGCTGCTAATTCCCTTCTTGGGAAGAGAGTGGATGGCAGGCTCTGACGATCTCTTCCTGTTGACAGGCTCTGTGATTCTTTTCTCCACTATATTTCAGAGGTGCTGGTACAACAGTCATATGGAGAAGACATAGGAGGATTGTTCCTTTTGAAAACCCTTTTATTATTCATAAAGAAAGGACTATGCAATCAGCAAACCTTCCCACCAGACTGTACCTGCTTTTCTCCACTGGAGTTGTATTCTTACATTAGATTTCCTTGAGTATTTCCTTGCTTTTCAGCAATGCACACAGCTGCAGGGTGGGAATGCTTGTTGACCTCCTTTAGTGCAGAGCATGTGCTCTGCCTCAGGGAGATGGAGTCTGTTGTTTTTATTCTAAAACAAGACACACATTCTGTGGGTGCTGAGAATATTTCCCCTGAACGGGATGTTACACAGTCAGTATTCCTAAAGATGGTTTTATTTCCCCAAATAAAGTGTCATAAAACCTTCAAAGATTTGAAATATCACTCAAATGCTGTGTGCTGTGTGGTGCTGCAGCCAGTGCTGGGCAGAAAGTGTTAGATCTCACAGTCCCAGAAGCTGAAGTTATAGATCCAGTCAGTCCTCCAGAGATCCATGCTCTAAGCTGGGAGGTATGAGAAAAGAACCCTGCTCCAGGGTCTTGCATAGGGGCAACACCCAGACTCATCCAAAGCTTGAGGCTGTTCACAAGAGGCTCTGTCCTATCTTTGAAGCTAAAATTGCTGTTAAAACTTGGTCTGAAGTGTGATGGGAACTGACTTAGGCCCAAGTCTCCTCTCTTAGCTTTTGTAGTCAGCAGATGTGGGAGAGCCCACGTAGCAGCAGAGCCTCTCTCATACCTCCAACTGGTCTGTGCCTGACACTGAGCCACCAGTGGAAAACCCATGTCCAGGTGTGTGGGGGTTTATCCATTTCCACCAGGATCACTGGGACCTGCATGGACAAGTGGCTACTGCAGGAGCCTTTTCCTAGGCTGGGCACACGCTGAGCAGAGCAGGAGGAAAGGCCAAAACCACTGGGAAACCACGTCCTCCCCAGGGACAATGTCAGACTGAGGGAGCTGGGCACAAGGACCAGAGGGACATGTCACAGGGGGGCTTTGAGTGGTAACGTGAAGGGGCAGAGGGGGTGACAGCAACACGCACTGCCACATGAGCACTGTGAGGGAGAGTTTCACACTGCCAGAGCAGAGGATGGTCCTGAGAGCAGCTGTGCAGCCTGAACAGGGGAGGACTCTGTCACAAATGGTGTCTTGAACTGAGAATACACTCCAGTGCTGAACTCACATCCTATTTGCAGCACTGCCCCAGACTCTGCTGGATGAGAACAATTCTGGAGCAAGAGGACTTGTTCTGGCTTCCCCCTGCTGCCATAGCTCCTGCCTCCTGTGACCTGGGACATCCCAGCTGGGTGTCCCCTCTGCCCAGGGCTGAGGCCGCCTCCTCAGAGCAGCACAGAGCTGCTCCCTGTCGTAACTGCCTCACAGGATTTCATGCTGTGATGTCCCTTTTGCAACACCTTTCACCAATGATAAATTCTCCCACAAACAGAGAGAAAGTGACCCAGAAACATCATTACACATAAACCCCTCAATTATACAAAGTCCTGCAAACATCAGATAAGACCATAACAGAGAAAAGGTCACAGCAACACCAGCTCTATCGTGAATAGCAGCAACAAGTAGCAGCCAGTGCCTGATTCAGTCTAAGGCTAGAAAGATGAAAAGATAGAAATGTTGTTGGCTTTAATCCTTTTGTAGTGCGTTCCAGGCAGCTGTCAACTGCTGAACATTCGAACAGCCAGGGCCTCCCAAAGGGAAATAACATCTTCGGAATGGCCAGGCTCAAGAAAACACCACATCTTACATGATGCATTGATGGGGGAAAATAAATTCAGAAGAGAATTTGGTGCTTTGCCGAGCAATGTCCTGCAGATAAGCTTGTACCAGTTCTTCAGTCACGCACTAATGATCTTGAGTTGATTATATGTTATAAATCACTCTGATGGATACAGAAAAGGGTAATAAATGAATAAATAAATAGCAAACACTCTGTGGCTAGTGCTGATCATAGAAAGATGAATTAATCATAAATTCTGTTTCCAAAGGCTATGACACGAATGAGCATTCCTTTGATATCAGCCATGCTCTTCTTCCCACCAACTTGTTCTCAAATAAACATCTCAGTAAATATTTGTCTCCTTACTCCGGAATTGCAAATAAAATGAGAAAGGCCACATCCCTTCCTAGCCCACAGAGGGCAATTTCCTGAGGCTGATGCTGGATTTCAGGTTCAGCTCAATTTGGTTAGCTTCTACCTTGCCATGTTAGTCTAGAATGGGCTCTCTGGGCTCCCTTCAGAGCTGCCCTTCTGATTTGCTACCCTCCTGTGCAATCTCTTTTATCATGGCCTCAGCCTCTGATGTCCCACCCTGGTGCTCTCTGCCCTAGAAGGTGTCCCAGGAAGCTTTGATGCCTCACTGCAGCACAGCCTGCACCAGGGTCCTTCCTGGGGAAGTGATTTCCATCACAGCACAGAGCTGCATCCCCAGCTCCTCTGGGATGGTGCTCCAAGGTTCAGGTTCCCTGACCATCAGCAGGGAAAGGGTTCCTTTGCTGCACTGTACTCTGTGAGTCACACAGGACTTAGTGGGGCAGGGATCAGCCCCTCTGGGATACAGAGATGAGCCCCTCTGGGATACAGAGATGAGCCCCTCTGGGATGCAGGGATGAGCCCCTCTGGGATGCAGGGATGAGCCCCTCTGGGATGCAGGGATGAGCCCCTCTGGGATGCAGGGATGAGCCCCTCTGGGATGCAGGGATGGCTCTGTTGGACTCAGGACAAGCCTTTCTAACAGATTCAGGGCTGACTTCCTCGATCTGCTGCTGTATGACTGCAAACCCTAATTTAATTCTCTGCCTGCTCCCCTTTCTAGGTGAGGCTCATTCATCATTTTTAACTGTATCCATAACTCTTCTTTATCTCCAAGCCCTGCTGTTCCTCCTGCACAGGCTGATTACACAACTGCATGCACTGTCTCCTGGTAAATTCCCTGAGCACAAAGCATCTTGCTGCTCCCTTTCCCCGTTCTCCTCTGCAGAAGCCAGGTGCTCTGAGGAGGCATTTCTGACACCTGGCTCTGCAGATGGTATCTCCTTCCTCAGTCTGCAGAGAGGCCAGTGCTGGAGCAGCAGCCTACCCTACCATCCATCCCAAACCCTCCTGCTCCCTGCAGCAATGTGTGTGACTTGGCCATCTCTCATCTGTATTTGTCCTGCTCAGCCTGGGGAATCCTTTGGCAAGTCCAGCCCACAAGCAGCCTGGAAAGGGCACCACACCTCAGCCTTTTCTTCAGGCTGTTGCTCCCTGTATCAGCTTCATCTTTACCAAATTTGAAGCCCAAATTCTCATATGCCAAAGCCAAATTCTGTCTCCAAGGTGCCCTAACTTCTGATCAGATATTTTCCTGAAAGCAATAGGGTTCAGGCAGGAATGATGCTGCAGATTAATGGTGATCAAAGGGTTTGAAATCCTCTACTTGACTCAGAGTGTAAAAACCTGCATGTGCAGTGCCTTTAAGCAGAAAACTTGTGATGCTCTGACAGGAAAAATCAGTCTGGTTCCCTCGTTATGTGCAGCATTCCCTCTGCTTATCCTCCGTGTCAGCAACGCCTTGAGGTCACAAGGATGGATAGTAGCTGATGGGAGACTTTACTGAGCAATCTGAGGCAATCAGCAAGTTCTCAGCTTCTCCTGCTGCTCAGTTTTCCTAGATTGGAAATGTAACATGGGTGGCAAAAGAACTGGAAGATGCTTTTAAGCGAGGTTCTGGCCTGCACAAATGGCTCTCTAGTGTGAATATTGCTGGGTATTTTTCTTAATAGGCCCCTCAATTAGTTCTGCTGAGTACAACACAGTGGGAGAACTGGTTTTATCTCCCTGCCTCCAGCCTTGGTTTTAGCTCAGCCAAAGAAGGCTGTCCATTGTTGTTTCCCAGCACAGGCCTTGAGCCACAGAGAACACAGGGATTAGCAGAGCTGCATGAAGAGAGGATGGAGGAGCAGATGCTAATGGTCTCAGCTGACAAACACAGCCACGTCTCCTCTCGCTGGCACCAAAGCAGCCAGGCTGTGAGAAACGTGCTGGGCTCCTTCCAGATGAGATGCCACCATCAGTCTCAACAGACGGGCAGGACTTTGTGATGCTTGGGCTAAATCCCAGCCTGGGAGACGCCGGCACAATCCCCTTGCTTGGCTGTGGCACTTGGGCAGAGCAGGGGGATGGCCCAGGGGGGAAGGAATCAGCCTCTGGAACGCCATGGGGTTCTGTTTGGTGCATGTAGAACAACCTCTGGGCTGCAAGCACAGCTTTGAAACCTGCACTTTGGGCCTAGAGCAGAGCTGGGTGAGGAAATGCACCTGTTTGTGCAGAGGACAAAAGTGTGCTTTAAGAAACCACTGCAGTTGGGGTTGCTCTTATCTGTCCACCTTGAGACAGTGTAGTCCAGAATATATTCCCCTCTGCCCATCCAGGAGAGTGTTTCCACAAACATGTGTTTTATGGTCTGGACTCCAGACTGGACTTGTATTTTCAGGTCCTGAAGATCTGATTGTCTTCTTTCAGACCATCTCACCTGCATAACCCACAGCAGTTCCAGAGGGCATGCACCCTGTTCATGAGTCTTAGCATGTGCCTCTTTGCTTTGTTGTTCTTTGATTTACAAACACAAACTAATGATAAAGCCATCTCTGTGCTCACTATTGTCTTTCTGCCTGAAAAAAAAAAAAAAAAAGACAAAGTAGGGGAATAAATGGACATATATGAGAAAGAAACAGCTTTAGTGAGATTAATATTCAATAATACATGAATGGCTTCACACAGTGAAGTGGAAAGTGTTGCAGGTGTTGGAAAATCATATGACTTCAATCAAGACTGCAAGGAGTCCAGCTTTACTTAGGTCAGTCTGACAAGTGAATTTTTGATCTGCTGGTGCAAAGTTTTGCTGATCTCAAGTGGGAGACCCATGCAAAAGTGTAGTCAAAACCAACCAAAAATAGGCTTATGTTTAGTGCTCCCAAGGACAGAACCTTAATCTGCAACAGACTTGTGAGAAAGGCTGACATTCATTGCCAGGGGTCGATCACTCAGCTCACCTCAGAAGATGATGGCAGGGTGGGCAGGCCCTGGCACAGGTTGCCCAGAGAAGCTGTGGCTGCCCCATCCCTGGAAGTGTCCAAGGCCAGGTTGGACGGGGCTTGGAGCAACCTGGGTTGGTGCAAGGTGTCCCTGCTCATGGCAGGGGGGTGGGACTGGATGATCTCTAAGTTCCCTTCCAACCTGAACCATTCTATGATTCTACAAAGACAGAAAAGATGGAAACAGGAGGAGACAAGATGACGAGGCAGAGAGTATCCCACCTGGGACAGGGTACATGGCTGCCATGACACAGTATGTAGACACAAATCCTGAGGGACAGCAAAGAAACACCAGAACACGCTGAGGTTCCCACTTGGCTCTTTGTTGTCAGCAATCAAGTGCTAACATATGTTCAGTGGGTTTAGAAGATCACACATTAAAGGTGGATGAGAAGTCAGACGCACGCTACACATTTATGTGCAGAAGAAATCTCCTGTGACAAAGCTTCAGAGGATAAATTTAGGACTTTATCCAACATTATCCAATTTGAGGCATTTTCCACCACTAATTTTCAAGCGCAGTGTAGGCACTTGAGCTATTTGTGTGGTTTTCCTCTGGAAGCTTTATGCTGTGTGCAAAATTTCTGCTGTGGGCAGATTCTGGGAGAGCAGCCGTGCTCAGGAAGCACTGGAGGTGTGGGTGTATGTGCAGGGCCATGCTCAAGGTCACTCTGGGTGGAATTTGTTTGCCATTATGGGTGACACTTAGTGGCTTTGCTGCCCATCCTCTGGAGAGGCAGGACATCTGTCTTCTGGACGTGTTGCTAGAATCTGAATTATCCTTGGAATATTTTGTTGTGGGCATGTTGCTGTTTTCATGCTTTGGCAAGTCAGGGGGAATACCTCTTGTCTTCACAACTCTGTGACTTTATCCCTTAGCAGTTCTTCTACTAAGTTTCCCTTAGGAAACACGTACTTGCAAAGAGCCCTGCGGTCTGGGATTAAGCCCAGAATCCCAGTGCTGCAGCCCACAATTCAGACTGGTCAGAGTCAGCAGTGGGTGTCTGAGGTTCTTCATGCAGAACCAGGATGGAGCAGAAGGACAGCGTGTTTTCCTTCCTGGCTTTGCATTCATCTCAGGTGATAGTGGCTTTCCAGTCCCCCTCGTCCCAGATGCCTTTAGGTTTGTTCCACCAGGTAGATGTGGACTCCCTGGTCCTGTTCTTTGAGGTGTTTCAGCCTGGCCAAGGCCCAGGCAATGTCTGTGCTGGGTGCAGCTCCATCCCTGTCCCTCCTCAGGACTCGACTGTTCCAGTCCATGGCCAGAGGCCAGCAGAGCTCAAAGGTAAACACAGCACCCTACCAGCAAGTGTGAATCCAACTCCAGATCAGCAGTAAAGGAGAGCATCCATCCTGCCATGGGAGAGGTGACTCCACAGAGTACAGAAGGTCCTGCCAAGAGCTTTTTTCGGCTGTTTAGTCAAAACTTCCCTTTGCCTAAATTTCCATTGCTTCTGGGCACAGTATGTGCCTTCTTGGAGCACCCCAAGTGACCCTTGCTTGCTACCATCAAGTTATTGTTCGATTTAAATGATATTGGAAGCTCCTCCAGCCTCAGCCAGGGAGAAAGGCTTTCCCTCCTTGCCAGGGGACTATGTAATACAACAGTTTTCTGCCAGAACCACTCCATGGGGGCCAGGAGAGAAGCAGGAGGGACATAATGTGCTTTCCATGAGGGAAGCCCATTGTACCAAGGTCTGCTGGGCTTGCTCCACTGCTGGCATGGTTGCCTCTCACAAGTTGTACAGGACTTGATAAAGTCAGACAGCTGGATGAAAGAGCATAAATACCCTAAACTTAAACATGCTATTGAGAAGCTGAAGGCAGGACATAAATAACTGCACTCTCGCTTTCATGTTTATCATACAATTGCAACAGGACCATATTTGGAATAAATATTCCAATATTTGAATGCAACATGTGATTGGAGTTTATCTGTTGTCATGTTTTGAATAAATATTCAGAAAACTCCTTATTTCGGATATCCCCCTCTTCTCACTTCTCCACAAATGAGGTGGAGCAAGGCAGTTTGGACGCTGCTCGTGCTGTCTTTCATGTTCTCAAAAGCCCTCAGTGTTTCCCTGGAACTGAGCTCAGCACAGTTTGCTGCTGGGAGGCAGGATCTGTGCAGGGAGAGCCTGCCCTGGCCAGCGGTCACTCGAGCTGCTCAAACCGGCCCGGGGTGTCCCCTGTCCCAAGGGATGGTCACCTCTGCTCCTCCTCTCCAGAGGCTCTCCCAGCACGGTTTTTCTGTGGCCATGACAAGGGACCACAGCAAGACCATGGCAGGAGAAGACCACGGCAGCTGCTCCATCCGAAAGAGGAGGTAGGCAGAGTGCCCTGCGTCGCTGTCTTCTCCAGGGACAGGCTCCTGCCTCTGCCTGCCTGTGGTTCCCAAACAGACTTTCTCTGGTACAGGGTCAATTCCAGATCCACCATCTCTCAGGGGCTTTGGTGTCATTCTGCCCTTTGGGTTTTAATAATGTCAACTGTAAGAAGTCCCCAGCACCACCAGCCACGATCTGGTGAAGCATAAAAACTTGTCAAAAAAGCTCTGAGAAGGATGTCACAAAACCAGAGGATCAAGTCAGCTACAAAGATATATTTAGCCCCAAAGCAGTGTTGTTAACTGAGACTATGATTATCCTCATTTGTAAGAAATTAAGTCCTGTTACTGTGTGGAGGAGCACAGGCTGGTCTGCACCACCACTCTGGGCAAACACAGGTGGAGGGCTGATGTTGTCGTCACAAAGGTCTGCTTAAAGAAATTCAGTCTCTGGATAACTGAGCTCACATACACTGTGGTGGCATCATCAACAGCCAGGTAATGTGCTAATGCAAAGTTTTACTTGCCCCTCAGGTCAGGAAGGACATGGAGGGGCTGGAGCAGGGGCAGAGAAGAGCAGGGAGGCTGGGGAAGGGACTGGAGCACAAGTGCTGTGAGGAGAGGCTGAGGGAGCTGGGGTTGTTGAGCCTGGAGAAGAGAAGGCTCAGGGGAGAGACCTCATCACTCTCTACAACTCCCTGACAGGAGGTTGTAGCCCGGTGGGCATCGGTCTCTTCTCCCAGGAACCAGCAGTAGGACAAGAGGGCTCGGTCTTTAGCTCTGCCAGGGGAAGTTTAGGCTGGATATTAGGAAGAAATCCTTTACAGAGAGAGTGATCAGACACTGGAATGGGCTGCCCAGGGAGGGAGTGGAGTCACTGTTCCTGGAGGTTTTTAAGATGAGACTGGATGTGGCATCAGTGCCATGGTCTAGTAACCACAGTGGTAGTGGATCAAGGGTTGGACTTGATGAACTCAGAGGCCCTTCCCAACCCAGCTGATTCTTGATTCTCTGATTTTAGGGTGCTGCAGGCAGTGAAATGGTCCAGAGCTCTGCAGGAGCACATGAGCCTTTGACAGGATCCTGTGTGACAGCTCTGCTCCAGGGGTGTTCTACCCAGTTCTGCTGCTTCAGGGTTGTTCCAGCCCTTACAAACACAGCTGATTAGCACAGTGGTACCTTCTTAGGACAATATGGATTTGATCAGACATTGTATACTAGGTTATCTTTGCTGTGAAATGCAGTGTTACAAAGTAGTGTTTCCCGTAACATTCTCTTTTTATTTTCCCTTTCACTCTTACTAGATCAGATTTTGGCAGACAACACTTTGCTTAGTTCCATTTACTTCTAAAAACATGAGTTCTGCAATTAATTTCATCTTTCTATTGTCTCAGAAATGTTGGTCAACAGGGAGAATAATTCTGGCCTGGATTTCTGGTGTGCACTGGGGTACAGCACCGTGCTGCCAGCTGACTGCCAGGCATGGGATGCATTAGGAAGGAAACCAAATCTGAGGGCGCTGCGTGTGGAAATGCACGATGAGTGCCTTGCACGTTCACACAGCCACGAGCACACATGTGCACTGATCACTGCCAAGGCTCTCAGACAAACTTTCACACCCTTCCACGAGCACGGTCACTCACAATGGGACACACTCGTGTGCTCAGACTGGGAGCACTGGGGCTCCCAGAGCTGCTGACACCGTGAGCCTCCCACCTGAGCACCCCCACCCCAGCACAGCCCTGCTGGCTCTGCTGCTGCAGCATCTCTTCCTCAATGTTTTGGGCTTCATACAGATGGGCCCCAGGGTGCTCTGAGTTCTTGGGGCTGATGGAAATGCCACGTCCCCAGAGCTTGAACCAGCAATATTCATGGACCCTACCACTTGCCAAGCTGCCCCCGCTGTAAGAAGCACAAGCTATGGATGAACAAACAGTTCACAACCTTCTGTCATAAAGGAAGCCTACATGAAAGCTGCAGAGGGACTTTTTACAGAGTATGTATTGGCAGGACAAGGGGTAATGGCTTCACACTGACAGAGAGTAGGTTTAGATTAGATATTAGGAAGAAATTCCTCCCTGTGAGGGTGGGCAGGCCCTGGCACAGGTTGCCCAGAGAAGCTGTGGTTGCCCCATCCCTGGAAGTGTCCAAGGCCAGTTTTTTGGATGGGGCTTGGAGCAACCTGGGACAGTGGAAGGTGCCCCAGTCCATGGCAGGGGGGTGAAACTGGATGATCTCTAAAGTCCTTTCTGACCCAGGTATTCCGTGATTCTGTGTTTCTGTGATTCTCTGTCCCCTTCCTGCTGGCTCTGTGGTTACACCCCCATTTGCTTTGTGACTGAGAGCACTGGGGTACAGAAGTCTGTTGCTCCCTTCTCCTGAGTGCCACTGTCCCTTTGCCAGATTGTCACATCCTCCCCCTCAGAGGACGCTGCAGATGTGACAGAGGCCCCCTCTTGCAGGAGACCCTCCTGGGCCTGGGCACAGGCCATGCTCGTTGTTCTGGTTACTCTGTGTGCAGGCCAGGGGCACGTGGAGTGTTCATCCTCCCGGAGTTATGTCAATATTCAAATGCTCCATTTATACAAGTTCTCAAAATTTAGCTGCCTTTTTCTGAAACTCCATTTTCACCTCTCAAGAGAAGCACTTTGAAGAGGGAAGCAGCCAGGGTGGACAGAAAGGATTGTGTCCCTGGCCTGATTCTTTGTGATCTCCACTGAGAAGGTGCTTCTCCACTGGTGAGGTCCTGCATGGTGACTCAGGCCCTGCAGGTTCCAGCTGCTCCTAAACACAGTGCTCATTTGCTCAGAGCAGCTAACGTGGAACAGAGGGTTGAATTTGTTGACACATCTCAGAGAGATCTCGCTGATTAATGTGCTGAATCTCAAACACAGGCTAAGAGCATGAAATCCCTAACAGGGGTTTAGATCAGAGATAACATAATAATACACAGAACTCTTGGAAACATTTTCAAACCATGTAATGTCTATATTCTTAGTGTTCCTGACAGTGCTAATGGAACCAGCTAGTTGACAATATCTCCTCTGTATTCAATTCTCTGATTGCTTTTAAACCCCTTTTCATGTAGACTTGGTTCTTCCAGCATCACTTAAGTCTTCCAAGCCTACGGGGACTGGGATGTGGAGCTTGGCGAGCCAGTGTTGCTTCTCCCTGCTCTGTGACCAGGGACAAGAGGCCGCAAAGGCTGCCTGGAAGGAGATGCCCTTGCAAAGGGCAGGGAGGAATCAGCTTTACTGGTGGAAAGGAAGAGGATACAGGCCAAGAGGAGTCTGTGAGCTTTGTTTCTCAGCTTTTGTGCATCTCTGTTCTGCTTCTTCGCAGCGTGGGGAGGGCAATGATGAAATGCTGTTTGAGTGTTTGAGGCAGGTCAGGGAATGCTTATCACTTTGCCTCATCCCACAGGGAAAGGCAGATGAGAGCAGACCATGCAGTGATTCATTAAAAAGCTCTGCTTCCCCCTGTCAGAGCCATACATGGTGTATAGCTTACTCCTGCTGCCTTAATCCTTTGAAGATGCTGGGTCAGTTTTTCCTGTTCATCTGGCTTTGGCTGCACGTGCTCTTGGCCCATTGAGCCTCCACAGCTCCCTGAGCTTCCCGAAGGGGCAAAAGCAAGGCTTTCATTTATCTGATCTCTCTTTCATCCTTTATTTGTAAAGGGAGCAAAAAAAGTGGAGATGGAGTCCCTGCCTTTTCCCACCAAGCCCCACACGTGCCTGTGCCATCGTGTTTACTCTGTTAAGGAGTCACGGGAGGCAGCTCTGGGATTTCATGCTGAAGCATGAGGAATATTTTCTCTGGGTTTTGAGGCAGTGAGGGGGAAGGTTCCTGAACCCCCCTCTGAGTTCTGGCACTGGTGCAATTAAATGAGCTGGAAAAGTGCCCTTCCCAGCAAGGGCTGTGCATGTACTCATGATGGCATGTGCTCTCAGGAAGGGAGCAGCCCCTATCCAAGCCCCACATGCACCGGCTCCAGAGCACACTTCACCTTCACCTGACTCACTGTTGGGCCTCCACTCTCACTGATTTTATCTGCTTTACGTTACTCTCTTCCTGCCCTTGGGCAGTGATCCCTTTGCTGACACCGATGAGACCTGCTGGCAGTGAAGCACAGGGAAGCAGAGACTGCTCTGGGAGTGCAGACACTTCGGAGCAGCCTCCAGAGGGAGATGCCAGCCTGGCTCTGGCAGAAACAGCCTCCCTAACTGGAGCTGTGCTCCCCAGCTGTGCTCTGGCTCGCTGTGAGAGCATGGAGCACAGCTCTGCAGGTTAAGGTACCCATCACCACCAGATCCAGGCAGGGAACTTGAGGCAGCTGCCACCGAGTCCATGAAGGAGGGAGTGCCAGGACTGGAGCCAGCTTCTCCATGGGCCAACCCAGCAACTCAGCACTGCCCTGAACCATGGGCAGCCATCACCTCCTTGCCCAGCACAGTGGTACTAATGGGAGGCCACTGCCCCCTGCCAGGCTGCCCACCCTGCCCCTCACACGCTGTGCCTGGCAGAGGCTGCAGGGTCCTTGCATGTCTGCTGGGTACCCAGGCAGAGCTCTGCCACTGCTGTTGGGGTCAGGGAGGCTCTGGCACTGACTTTCCCTGTGCTTGCCTTCCTCACCTTCCCAGCCCCAGCCCCTCTGTGACCCCCAGGCTGTGTCAGGGAGGTGGCTGGAATCCTGTTGCCAGTTCCAGAGAACACTTCATGCTGCCAGCAGCACCCTCTGGGTTCTGTCCCATCCCGTGGCCGTCAGCTGGCAGGTCCAGCACCCCCACATCTGCCACAGGGCAGGCTCAGCCCTAGCACCCCCAGAGAGCCCAGCAGGCCAGCACCTCCCTCACCAACCCAGGAGCACCCAGGGGATAGGGGAAGGGACAAAATAGACCAGGGGGTGAGTTCAGCATTCTCAGGGATACCTTGGAAACAGTTTGGATCTACCCAAAGCAAGTACATGACACAGTTCTTCTGGGGCCAAAGGAAGAACACCAGTTTACAAGCTCTGAGGTTGCACTATCTGCCCATGGCCCTCTGGGATCAGCAACTGGCCTTTTGCAGCCTTCTGGCTGCCTTTTCCTGCCTGATTTTCCCACAAGTTCTTTGTCCCTTTCCATGCTAAACCCTCTGGTTTATGCCAAACCTCATGTCTGCTGCAGTGTATTTAAAAGCCAGTGATTGGGGCTTTGACTCCTCAGGTGGTGAGTTTTCTGCATTATTGTCAGAGAACATTGTGGTTTCAATTTTTTCCACTCTTAGGAAATTTTGGAGACTGAAGAGAATAGAAACTAAATTTGCTAGACCAAATAATCCTGTTTTTTTCCCAACAGAATAAGTGCCATATAAAATACACCAGTGACAGTCTCCCAGCTGAGCACTGCATGGGTTCAGCTACACATCCCATTGGGAAACAGCCTTACAGCAGGATTTGGCCCTCACCTTCTTCCTGGAGCTCTGAATGCCCTGTAAGACATTGCCCCACGCAGTCAAAGTAACAATAATTAATATAATTTACAAAACAGTGGGTCCTGGGAGCACTGCTGTTGCTGCTGTGGTGATGGTCTGAGCCATAACAGGGGAGACCTTGGCAGGTGTCAGCACTGTTGATTAGATGAATGATACTGGATCTTAGTTTTGGTTATCTTGGAGTGCTCGGAGTGGACTGTGACATCCCAGCAGGAATCATGCCCTCGGGAAGTGGGCTCCTGCTCCAGACTGGGAGTTCAGCAGCTGGAAACCATAGGGAAGATGGAGTGCATGAGTTGATCATAAGACAAGTATAACCCACTGATGTAACATCACTGTGAAAGGGACAAAGACAATGCCAGGATGCCTCGGGATGGCTCTTGCCGTGAATGACAGGAGAGACTGATGGCAGGGAGCTCCGGAGAGACCGTGCCTGGAACAGCACATGCAGGTCTGGATGCCTGCTTCAGGAGAGAGACATTCATTACTCTCTGGACACAAGTCTGGGGTGAATTCCAGGGATTAAGGAGATCTGTTCTTAAGCTAAAGATCCTTAAGCTAAAGATCTTTCCTGGCAAAAGACAAAAATGGGTATAAACTGATCATTATGAATTCAATCTGAAAATGAGGAAATACAGTCTGAAGGTCAGGAGTGAAACACAGGAACAGCCTTCCCTACAAATCATGGAGAGATTCAGTGCAGGATAAGAGCACGCTGCTGTGTGCAGGGTCAGTTGCAGC